>NW_027466468.1:2427500-2585000 GCF_050575085.1 Anarhichas minor | reverse complement strand
GTCTATGCAGGCCTCACTCTTCACCCTCTCCGGTCTGTAATGAGATGAGCGGAGGGCCAGAGGGAAGGAGGGAAAGGAGAACGGGGTGATTAAAGCGGCCAGCTCAGCCTCATCTACCTTCTCCACCCCCACCCCCCTCCATCAGTCAGACGCTGCACACACACACACACCATCTCATTTATAAACACCTGGAGTGTGTTTCCTCTCACCTCCGCACACTGCTGGCAGGGAGCAGAGCTGAATAAGCAGGAGTAAAGGTTAACAAAGTAGTGCGACACTGGAAACATCTGATAATTCATTCAGGTGACATGGAAACCGCGGATGTACTCGCTTCTGTAAGTAACCTAAGGCAGCCAACTTTGTGGCATCCGTGACTCACAGACGGCAAGCGGCCACAAAAAAATGTATGTCTTCATATCCGAATTATAGAGTTTTACAGACAAAAAAGATTTTAAACATAGCCTGCAGTTCAGATTAATTGTTCCGACGCTGCATTGCTTTCGATAACGCAATTAGCTGGATTAAGTGTTAAGTAGTCTCACTGTTAGAAGCCAGACATGCACACATCTCAGATAAGGGTAAAAGCTGTTTTCAACAGTTTCACGCTGCATCAACGGTGGCTTCACCGCTCAAACAAACCTATTTTATCAAACTATACAGCTAGCAGCTCCGAGGCTGTTCTAATGCTGCATTCATGCAACGTTGAGGAGAACAGAAAAACCTCCCTTTATTCCATCTGTGTTCACACATTGTTACAAGTCGGTTCCTCCTACTGCTAGCTTTGCAGTTATAAATTAGCCATTGCTATATGCTAACGCCATCCAAAGCCAACAGGCTTCCGGTGTCAAAGTTAACATGCTAATGTTTAGCAGGTATAGTTTGGCATGATAGCCAAATTATTAGCATGCTAACATTTGTTAATTAGACAACCAGTAAAAGACAAAGTTGATGGAAATGGCATTCATTTGCAGGTATTTGGTCATAAATTGGAGAAATTTAAAAAAATTGGACATGAAAAGTGCACCGCTAACGTCTGTTTGCAGGCTAGGTAGCCAGTTAGCTGGTCAGCAGCAGCATATTGAACAGCATGTAAACGCACATGCACATGTCAATTTGGTCAGTTTGGGTGCCACTGTGCTCCTTCCTTCATGCCAATGCTATTGCTGTCTGCCAAAATTTGTTTCACACATGAGAAAATAACTACAACCAAAACAACCACGCTGACATTATGCAAAAAGGGGCTGACTAAATGCGATCAGTTCAGTTGGACTTTAGCGCCACCAGGAGGCTGACATTCGTGGGTTTAGAGGAAAGGTCATGAGGATTCATGCTCTGGGGACCATGAATACCAGCACATTTCATATTCCATACAATAGGCTAGTAGTTGAGATATATCAGTTTGGAAAATTGTTCAACTTTAAAAGCAGCACATCACATTTAAACAGGTTCTGTTATTTATGTATTTTTATATCTGAAACATTTCATACCCTAATGGCAGCAAGGGGAAGTTAAAGAGATGAGAAATACCTCGCCAAAGGGCTGCAGGTACATGCACACTGACAGCCAATTATTCGAAAATATTTCATTTCATTAAACAGAACCGTTTATCTAATCTGAGGGAAAATTCAGAGCCCAGAAAGTAGAGAGAGATTTTCAAAGAGTCGCATAATTTCCTCTTCCATTGCTGTTAAAATGTGACTCATCCACCCATTCGTCACAGTGTTCCAGGGCTTTAAAGTGATTACACAGAGAGTGCTTTACCAAACCCAGCGCTCTACTCAGAAAAAATAATAACAAACCTTCCAGCTTTCTAGGCTCTATACTGAACCAGGACCAAAACTGAAAATACATTTAGACATTATTTGGGATTATACGAGGCCAACTTCACCTGCCAGCGGGCTTAAAGTGAACCAGTAAGTTTCTTATTTAAGCCATATACAGTAAAACAAAAAGCAAGTGGAATCTAACAAAGAGAGTGCTGCATAGGTGTACCACATGAAGTTAAGTGACTAATGTCTCATAAGTCATGTGACATCACATTTGGATGTTCTTTTCTTCTCCGTTTTTCTGGCAGACACCCACAAGTGTTCACGTTCCATTTGTCTTCTAAAGGTGGAGCTTATGAAATGGTGTCGCCATGAGATGGCGCTTGATTTGTTTGCAAGTATGCAGATATTGAATCAACATGACTGTGTTTCACGTGGCAACTTTGTTGACAGTCACAGAGCCTGTGCTTTGCTTAAACCTACGTGGCTGGATCCCAAATTTGCACCAACAATGTGATCTCAAAGCTCTCATTAATTAGGTTGGCCTACAAAAACACGTCATCCCTGCACTACTCGATTACATAGAGACAAGGCAGATCTGCATTCACCTTGCACGGCAGATGGATTCTTTAAAGAAGTTAGCGAAGCTGCTGCAACAGCATCAGTAATATCAGAGAATATCGCTTCACCGAAAGAAGGGCAGAGAACGGGACTGAAGGCTTTTCTAACTTTTGGTAAGAGTTTGATTGACAGATGGTTCATCCAATCAACAGTTTCCATCGTCGGCTTCTGAGATAGTTTCATGTACCAAACATGTGGTGGGTCAGGTTGGATCTGCATGGGACTTAAAGAGCACTTAAATCTAAAACGGAATGTGTAGCAGAAAGATACAACTGTCAGTCAATCATAACGTCTCCAAAAAGGTTACATTCCATGTCAGCTTATTTGTACGGGTTTATCCGTTTCACCAATGCATAAACCTGCACCACAACATCAGTGGAGCCATGTGGATCCTCCTGACATGAACGGACCATGTCTACTTCCATCTCTATGGGAAAGAACTTCATTTGAGGATGTTCTCCCTGCCGAGCTTCATTAAGCCAGCCTTGTGTTTCAGCTTAATTGTCTCTGCACGTGCAGAGCATCCTGACAAACACCATCAGCATCCGAGCATGTAATGGATTGAGGAGAGTCCCTCAGACAGACAGAGGGACAGCAGGTGTCGCCGGTGCTCGGGCGTGCACTTTTGCTGAGAGCTGCCGGGCGTAAATAAAAACGACAATGACACGGGGGTGATGTGTTCGTTTTGACACGCGCAGCCTCGAGTTCAGGGCTGACTGAGCTATTTCACAGTAAAACAAAGATGAGCTAAGCGTGTACCCGGTGCACCGTTAACACGACCAACTGCTAATCCAGCCGAGGCAAATGGAGGAGATTCTGCTCTCAAATTTGCCCCGTTTCAGATGTGAATTTCAACCCTCCCTGAAGCTGGGTTTATGAATGACGAAAAAGGGGTAAAATAAAGATATCAGCTGCGCTGGTTCCTGGATGGAATCCAGGGTGTTAGCAGGAGAAGTGGAGTATTGATCAGAGGCAGGATTAGCTGGCCCAGCATGCAGCTAAATCAGTAACGGCCCTGAAGACGTACAGAGGCAGGAAAACAACAGCAGCCGTGTAACACAGTAAGTATAGCTGGAGCATTTTAAAGCAAGGCACGGCCGTTTTCTCTTCCAACACACCTCGGAAACATTCAAAGAAAGAGCAGGAAAAAAATGAACTCTGGCTACTTCATCTGCTGAGATAGTGAAGGCAATATCCTATTTTTGTCCAAATCAATTTCCAATTGTTGGGTATGTCGACTGTATTGAGTTCACTGATGTGCAACTGGACAAGATTTCTCAGTGTGTAACAATGTCTTGTGCAGTTTTAATACAGAAAATGTCTCCTTGTATTATAAACACAAAGATGCAAAACATTCAGTGAAGCGAAACCAACGCTCGCTTTGAAATTATGAGCATTTGGTGAGTATTAAATACATAGTCCGGTAGCATTTCAATCGGGGGCCCGCTTCGCTGCAGTGACATGACTCATCTTCCCCTCTGTTCTCCACTCCCGTCCCCTGGTCGTCCCATTGTCTGCACCTCACCATTGTTTACATCCCTCCCTGCCTCCCTCATTCCTTTCCTTGTCCGCATCTCGCGGCGCACGAGGAGCCTGATTGCGGCACATCTCCTGAACTAATAGGGGGAGTCACATTAGCCTGGCAGGAAACACAACGCCATGATGGAAATGCTCAGTCAATTACCGGGCGACGAATAAACAACCCTTCTGTCATTTTTTCCGACTCATATTTGCATTGGGGCTAATGGTTGCGATGCGCAGTCGTTATCTGCTCGGGGCATCTTATCAACGTCTCCCGGAGGAACTGGGCAACATGCTCGCGGTCGGTAGTGTCATTGTGTGATGTTTGGGTTGCCCTGGATGAGAGCGTTGCCCCTGCAAATAAAACATCTCAATGTAAATGTTGCCAGCCACTTGTCAGTTAAAGAGATAATGGAATCATCTTGTTTGAATTCGGCGTCCGACACCATCTTCAGGATGTTTTATTTAGACCTAAGACTGACAATAGATGTACGTTGGACTTCGACAATTTCTTTCCATTTAGTTACTGGGTTGATTTAGACAGAAAAGCTTGAAATATGACTAAATATAAAAGTAAGATAATAACTAATGAGTTTAAGGGTCGAAAGAAACTAAATGAGTTCTCCAGTTTACTTCCTCATATTCCACCATCTAACAGAGCAGCAGGAGGCTCATTGTAGGCTGAATCATAACAGCTATATCTTTTATAGACAGGCGGCTTTGGGTAATACTGTCTATGCTTATGGGAATTTCACTGCAATGAGGATAAAATATGGAAGACTTCTTAAATTACCATTTGCACTAAACAGAATATGAGTTCACGCTGGCTGAGTTCATTTAATATGTTTTATTAAACATTTTGTACCCAGTCCCATAATGAATTTAAATACAAGATAACAAGGCACGAAAGAAAAAAGGAAAAAGCGTGCATGTAAAGTGAGCTCACTGTAACACTAATGGCTTCAGAAATTAGCCATAAAGTTATTCATAGACACCATGTGATATGATGGAGAGATGGGCTCAAGATTACCCTGTTGGTACATTTTGAATTGAGCTGGTAAGACGAGACAGCTCAATTCAAATGGAGCTTTTATTTAGGCTTTAAGTCTATTTTTCCAGACAAAACACGTGGAAACATGAGGTTGATGAGGCAAGAAAGCAAATGTAGCAAAATTTCAAACTATTCCGAGACGAACCGTGGCTCTGCAAACATAATTTGAGTCATAAACATCTCATCTTTCGACATAATAATCAAGGTTCACTAGCTTTTACAGAGCTTTCGAGCAAAAATGAAACTGGCTCAGGTGTAATCCCATGATGCATCTGTGGAACACTGGTCACATGATAATGATTGGTGATGGCTGTATAGGGGGGAGATTGTAACCCAAGAGGTCTGTGGTGTTATGCTGGGATGACGATACAACTATATGATGTCACCTGAGCCGGTTCCCAGTGAGGGTACTCGGATCGATCGGCCATCGAGATCTCTCAATTTGAATACTTAATATACAAGGTAATAAGTTAAATAAACAAGTAATGCTACAAGATCCTGAAATGAGCAACTAGAAAATCGGCCCTCGTGTCGCCTTCTTTAATAAGATTAACGCTGCAAGCTACAGTGTAGAAAGAAGCACATTCCTAGAAAGGTCCCTCTCCGAACATTTTCCTCAATTCCTTCAACTTTCATGCCCACATGGGAAAATGCCATCTCCTGCACATTACGTAAAAATATGTCGTTCTGTAGCTCGAAGAGGAGGCACAGTCAACCAACGGGTCGATGAAAAAAAATGAACCACTTAAAAGAGCTATTGACATGAGGGCCTGGCAACAAAAGTCATTCCTCACACCAAGGGAATGATTCTCTGCTCGCGCTTGCTTCTACAGTATAACACCATTCCAGTGAGGAACTACACAGCCGTGTGAGATCACATTATGCCAAGAAAACTACTGACAATCTCTTCTTCACAGCTCACTGTTAACTCAAAATAAACCTCTGCCTTCCTGGGTTGATCTATTTCTGTCTGCGAGTGTTCCTGAGGTTTCTATGTGCACGGAGGCTGCACATGATGATGACAATGGTGGGAAAGAAAGGAAAAAAAGCAAAAACCTCAGCTTTCAAGCAGAGTAGCTCATGGCAAGGTATGTACGGGAGCTAGAACACTGTCAGTTTGAGTTAAAGACATGCACAGAGTCGGGGTTGGGAACTGCTGAGTCACTTCAACGTGTGATATTAGGCTGACAGAGACAAACGCCCGTGGAGTATCAGTCAAAAATGACGCCCACCCCCCTTGCTTTGATTCAATTAGCTTTCAGGCCGTGTCCCAAAGTGGAACCAACGGCGATGGTCGCTCAACTTAAGTGACGGGGGCCAAATCTGATTTTAGTTCGCTGACAGCGTCGCCATCTTCCCGTCAGGTTACGTGGCGTGGGTTTTGTGATGCGTGTCATCTGGCTGTCACGTTATCACTCCGTTTCGCAAAGGGGGTGGAATTGCACTGGGAACATGCCCTTAATTTATCCCGACAGCCATTTGGATGATAAGTTTGGACTTTAAAGTAAAATTGTGCCGATTCATCAGAAAATGACTGCCTGTGCAAGGGGGCGGTAAAAAAAGCGGCGGAACAGAAGAAAATGAGCGCGGATCCATTACTCTCACGCCACCGAGTCGAGGGGAACGGGTTTTAAATCACTTCGTGAAACGTCTACACCCAAAGGAGGGCCTCCGCCATCCTTTATGCCATCCATATCATCAGTGATTTGGGTTCCATGGCCGGCCCCGAGCTGCATCATGGGCCCGAGGAGACAGAAGAGGACGGTTTGTTGCTATGCTCAAGAAAGGAGGATGACGAGGTGGGGGGGGTTGGGTCCCTGTGGCTTAGCATGGCAAATCCTACGTAATCCTCCAACCAGTCATAGCGCTGGTTACTGTACGTAGGTAAAGCTGTTATGGACCCGGACCAAGCCCGCCCCGCTACCGTGCAAGTTACATCCCACAACTGCCCGTCCTCCACCATTGTTCACTTGTTCTCTTTCTAAGACGACTGCTGAGGGCGTTTATCCTCCTTAAGTCTCTTTTGAGATTATCATCATTAGACGGCGGGATAACAGGGAGGGAGCCGGACAAAAGAGATGAGACTTACACAGAGAGGGAGAGAGAGAGGTGTGGAACAAAATCATTCCTCGGGGTATTTATACCGAGAAGAGTGAGGGCTACGGGGGGGGCTGCTTTGCGGCCTGCAGTCTAGCTGCGTGATCACAGTTTTCTTTTTGAGACAAAGTAAAATCATCGGCCCTACATGTAAACATAAGTCATTCGTAGCAAAGCACACACCACACATGGAGCATTTACGTGGCACCGGATCTCTGGGGCATCTTTGCAAACGTCTCAGGTCGATATGAACCCCGTAAAGCAACATAATGGGAGAACGTATTTCTTGGAAGCTTCAAAATTAGTTTTCAGGCTGGATTCCAGAAATCACATCACAACAGACGGCAACAAATTGCTGTGTCACCGCCCTTGTCATTATCTCATTACTTTCTTGTGGAGTCAGGACACTCCCCTTCCCTCCCTTCCTCCGGTTGTCTCTCTCCCTCCATCCATCCATCAATGCTTTTGGAACACCACACGTCTTTATTATTCCAAAAAATGAAACATCGCCACAGTCTATGGAAAAACTAGGGCTCGCAAAAGGCTAAAATAAAACCGGATAAAATTCCCTCATCTAGCAGTTTAATTGCTGGCACCAGGACTGAATTGAAAATCACATGCAGCTGCTCGCCAAGATCGGAGGACATTCATTGCACTACTCGTTCTCATCGTCAAGACTTTTCATGACCTCGCTTTGGACTCTGGGAAATTGTAACGGGCATTTTCACATGAAATTCTTTGGAGATAATTAAAGATAACCTCTGAGATTTAATTTATATACGGCACCCGCCAAAGTCGCTGCTGAGAGCAACTGTGTTGCCCGCCACTGCCGACTTCTTCATTACTGCCATCTTCAAGGCCGGCTTGTGGGAGTAGTGAGAATTAGCCACCTTTAGCGCCTGCGGTAACGTTACCTCCGCTGTTAGGGCTTTGTTTCTGGAGACGGCAGTGCTCCCTTGGCAGCGGGTGTCACGTTTGACACCGGGGTGAAAAAGCCGGTGATGGGTTGAGTTGTGCAGCAGCAGCAGCCGCCTGGTGCTTATCTGATTTAGCATTGCTAGTTAGCGCTGTCTCTCCCATGTTGGGAATATTTTACTACACAGTTCACCTGTTCTTTCTCAAGCCAGGCCCTATACGTTACTTGTCCACGTTAAGACATCATTAATCAAAATTTCCTGGCATTGCACGAATTTACAGCTCGTCAAAAAGTACAAGCTGCAACTCCGGTCCGAGTCTGACGTTTCCCCTCGCAGAGAACAACATTTCATCATCTGCCCAAAAATGATTGTTTAACCAATACAGATTTTTCTCAGTCAAACTTATGTATTGTATTATACAGCTCCCTTATGGATTTATTTATTTTTCCAAAACTTCTCCAGGCCTGGAGATTGCTATTTCTTTTAATTCCATGACTTGTCCAGGTTTTTCATGAGCGTACAAACCCTGCATCAAGCTGCTGAGTCCGCCATACGCAAGTAGTTTGGTAAGTGAGCTGTGGCCCATTTTGATACATTTAACGAATCAAGGGAAGTTGACTTTTTTTTTTTTGGCCAGTGAAATAGCACATTAGGAGACTGAGCAACTACAGGGTTCTTATGCAGCCTGAACAAAGTGCTGAACAGAGTCAAAACTCTGGCCCATGATCAGAGGGAAGGTGGTTTTGGTTGCAGACAAACCCTCTTTTAGGAATTTTATTATTTAAGATTAACGGTCTCGCGTGGCTCTGCCCAGCATCATTCAGCCTCAAATGGTTTTTTAAAATTATTTTTCATTGCAACAACTCCTGGTAGAGTTTCAGTTTGAACAGAGATTAGCATCAGCTGGTTACAAAGGGGTCCGTCTCCAACCATTTATATTTGCATGGAACCGCTCAGGTTGATACGAAACCACCAATTTACCTTCATATCAATGGAGGTCACAAAGAATCAGCTCAATGTAACAGCAGATTGTACTTGATGTCGTCGTAGGAAACACCTCAGTTCTAGAACGGCGGCAGCTTAACACCCACGACGCGTGTTTTCAGGAAACATTCTCCCTGGCAAAAAGTCAGATGTGATGTTGGCAATTCAATCAACGTTCACAGAGATGCGCGCGCACGTGCGCATTAATGAGGTTGCAGAGACAGATGAGATAGTCGCAGCTGTTAAAACACCACATGACTTTAGATCCTTTCACATATTAATCGGAGAGATAAAGAATTTCGTCGAGGCCACCTTGATAAACATCGAGCCTCGTCCCTCACAGCTCGGGCTTACAAAGCATCAAAAGCATGAAAGCACAGTTTGATATACTTGAAAGTTTTGATAGAACCAATTGAATTTGTTTCTTCTTTTTTTTTTTTTTTTTTAAATGCCATGTATATAATCATTTCTGCTAAGTGAATATAGTTCAGTTTCATCTACGCGAATCTCAACGCGGTAATCAATTGGTAACAGCAAGCAGTGGCCGACGACAGCAGGGTGAAGGATTAATCAAAGCCAGCAGGGCCGTGCATAATTTCATCATGAGAGTCATCATTCAAGGTGTGTGTGTGTGTGTGTGTGTGTGTGTCACTGCCATGCTTTGTATTAGTAACAGAGGTGATGGTGCTCCTTTTCTCCAAAATGACAGGTTCTCAACAGGTGGATTTTTTATAATTATATAAGATTTGTCTGAAAGTTTGATTTGATGACTACAAGATGGTTAGGGAAACTGCTCAGCATTTCAAATTCAAATAATAGAGCTAAGAGATAACTATTTGATTGGACGAGTGAAGGAAAACTACGCAGCACCAACGATTCATTGTTTGCGTCACTTTTCAAGCAATTACTACCAGCTTCTAAGTGGTAAAGATTAGCTTCTTTTCTACATACCGTGTAATAGTTAAGCATTGAACGATATGAACATTTCATGTCACCACCATAATCCTGGCCAAAATATTTGCGATTCACGATATCATGCGTCACAGATGGGACACAAATTTGAAATAAGTTAATCATAAAGGCCCGCTGCATAAATGAAGGCTCATTTATCCACAATAAGAGCCTATATTGTCCCAGCCCCAATGACAATATACTAAATATATTTGGGGTTAGGACTTTTAGTTGGAAAAAACAAGCCATCTGAATATATAACAGGAAAAGGTTGAAATTAACAGATCAAGAAGAAGAAAGCCTATGTCTTCCCACTAATATGGAAAACAACACAAGCCACGGTGATCCCAACAACAAGTCATATGCGACACCTAATAACCCGACTCCTGCATCTCACTTTGCTTTGAACATCTCGCCGGCCTTGAACAAACTACAGAGAGCATCAGCAGAACACAGCGTGTCTCTGGACAGTAACACGGCTCCTTTACCTGAACACGCTGACCCCGCTCTGAGCGGACATGTTTTATTAGGATGTATAATAAGAGATTAAGGAGCGCGGACAATATACAGGCCCTGGAGGCAGCTCACTCTGCACCTTATGGGGCTATACCTTATTGCATTATGCAATGTGGTAATAGGCTTAGCTACATGCTTCTCTGCAGGGGGGGGGGGGGGGGGGGCAGGGGAGTTTTGGGCTGACTCTGATGACTCACTTCATTAAGTCTCCCTTCCTAAGAGCTTTGTAGTTGCTGAGTGAACTTTCCTGTGCATTCACAGTAGAGTAAAGGAGGTAAACACTCCGCATTATTACCTCACTTTAACAGGAAATACTTATTTTATACAGACACATCTGAGTAGATATGGCATTATTGAATTGATGGTGTATGCATGTGTAGCATTCTCATGCTTTTCTATTATCCCTATAATAATCTAAAAAAAGTCCATAGTGATCTGACCTTATTGCACTTAATGCTCCTTTCTTTCTCCTCCAGCTCCTCTAAATGTTCCTATAATACTCCTGTAGGTAGTCCCCTACCTACTTTTACCAAGATCCTTGTCCATTTTCTAGAGAGGAGACTGTTACACACACGTTACCGGCGATGCTAAACATAAACGGTGCACAAGCTGCCTCTTGGTAGTAGTAGAACTTCAATTAAACGACACAAACAGCACCCAAAGCCGCGTTCGGGAACAATTACAGTGACCCGTTCACCTGAATTTCACTTGCACCGCCTGAAAGCATCGCAAGAAGCAGCATCCTAACGGAACTATTTTTAAACCATCCCGGGCTCGCGAGCTCCGCCAGCTGCACGGAAACAACACTTTGCAAACATTAAACCTTTATAAAGGCATGTACGACTTATCCGGCAGTACCAAAATATAAGCCGGGGTGAGTCGTTTCGGGAACACTCGCTGCACTCCGGTACTTACTTTCAGAAGGGGACACGAGGCGAAGGAGCCGCTTCAGACGGTAGCAAACACTTTCGGACACGCGATTCAGGTATCAGGGGTGTTTCTTCATCAGGCGTGCACCATCGCGGGAATGTACACACACGGGCAGACATGCGGAATCATTTGACCTTCTCCCAATAGAAAGTACCATTGGTGAGACGTAGGAGAGGGGAGGAGCGGACCATACCAAGCGGGCGTCCCAGCAAAGCGAGGGGGGGGGCTGTCATCCTGGGATGCGCTGCAGGAACGAGAACGATACAGTAGTTGCAGTGAAGAGTGGAAATAAATGTGGAACTAGTGGGTGGAAATAGAGTGGAGTAGAAGGGTGTAGCAATTTCATCGGCAATTCAATGTCACCCTCCCTGCTGTATTCCCCATTAAAAGTAGGCTACTTTTAAAATGATGCTGAAACTCAAACAATTGTATGTAACATTTACTCCATCGGAAGGTTCCAGAGAATTCTCTAGATATGCACATTATCTCTTTAATAAGAGGCAGCTGGTCAAAATGTCAGTGTAAACATATCCTAGCCACATTAAGCATTTACACCATTCAAATACTGTAGCACATTAACATAGGACCTGACAGGTATAGAGCTTGAATAATGAAAACTGTTATAATCTTCATAAAACTACATCCAAAATAAATCTCTTTGAATTCTTTGAGGGCATTTTTCAAAGGTAATAAATTCAAAATTCATTGTGCTCTCCCCCCTGAGACTTTATTTCGCAAAAAATATGTAGGCTACTTAGTCAACGCAAGAGGCAAATATTTTTGTGTTACCGATTGAATTGAGCCATGAATTAAACATATGATATTATGTTTGACACCTTAAAATATAATTATGCAAGTCAAGATAGTCGCAGTTTGTTAAAGGTTTGTTGTAGTAGCCGTTAGCTTTGTGTGAAACTGCAACATCTCTCGCCTCACAGGGAGTTTACCAAGGAGGGGTTCAAAGATGAAAAAGGTCACATGAATCTTCCTCTGTAGTTTTAGGGAGGTCCATGCAGTTATCACATAAAAATGACAGTGATAAGGTTGACTGTCAACATTCAAAATAGAGAGAGGGGGTTAACAGGACTGACACACCCATATAGATTGCAGCATAATCCAGAACAGAAAAGTGAAGTAGTGAGGTTAAGCGAACAAAGCTGCTGAGTCCTTGATTATATTCATATTCATATGAATATTATTTTTTCACTATTTTTTACAATATATTCACCACAAATCATTCAACTCATTGCATTAATAGTTGAGACCTTATTTATTGCCTATTCATGGATTCTGCCACCTCTAGGCCCATGACTCTATGGAGGATTAGTAAACATTAGACCCTGTAATGTAAAACAAATATGCGTCACAAATAACAGCAATTCTTAAAGTTCATTCAGGACTATTACAAAAAATACAAGATATGCTTCGTCGAGAAAAGTTATGAATAACACTGCGGTCAACTGTTTATGGCCTATCAAGCACACAGTTTATGGAAAGTCTATTGATATGTTATGATGATATAAGGGCATTCTTAACTCACTCTAAACCATTGACACGGTGTAAATCCATGTAGAAATTGAATCTGACAACAGTGGATATAAAAGGTTGCCACTGTCACTCACTTGCCCCACAGAGACAGAATACTAATAGAATATTACAGCAGGTGATTAATCAAATATCAAAAAGAGGTCTCTAAACTCCATTTAGTCATATGTGTATGAGCTACTCAGACAAGTATACCAACTGAGTTAGATATGACAGAATTTACAGTTGGCCAAATGGCACACTATCAGCTCTTTATGAGCTATTATGTCTTGATTAAAGGCAACATCCTTTAAAAGTTGTGTCTGTAGAGGACCGTCAAAATAAAAGCCCAGTTGTGATGAATGGAAAACAAGTCGGGCTGTTTCTTTACATTAAATGTGTGGCCTTGTGAGAACACAGCCTCATATAAACCACTCTTTCCTATCCAAATGGTTTCTCTCACGCATAATAAAGTTGTCACTGTGGGTATAAAAGAGAAAATACAGACATCAAACTGGTTCAGCGTGGGGCACTCTGGGTCACAGAAAAGAATCCACAGGAATGCCTGAAAAACATGCATTTAAAACGTTGTTGTTCATGGTTGTGCATTTTTGTTGTCTGTATCAGGATGGTGACGTACAGTCACATTGGACACATGAGGCCCAAGGCCGAATACAGACCGGTGCCTCTCTTTCTCTCTCTCTATCTCTCTCTCACAACCACATGGACAACACCAGGAACTCCATGCCCACTGAGTTGGAAACTGCATTTCTCAAGTATAAATGAAGACTTGTTACTGTATTGATTGATGGTGCACTTCAGCAGCGAGGGCTAAAATCGATGAGCGCCGCATGGAGTCTGAAGACAGAGGGCTGCGATGCCTCCCCTCCCGAACACCCAGAGCTCACTCATAAATAAATGAGGGAGACAGTGCGTTTCCTGAAAGATTGCTTTGCTTTGAGGGGGAAGGGGCCTCTTTACCTTTTCATACTGAATCATCCGTAGAACAGAAAAAAATGCCCATAAAGATATTAGATATTCTTCACTCCACAAATACACGTCCATTTCTTTTTTAATGGAGCGGAGAATCCATTCATCAGAAATTAGTTAAAGAGGCACTTTATTGCAGAAATAACATTTAGTGTGTGTGTGTGTGTCTGTGATTATTCTCACACCCGTCGTAAAACTGTAAACAGTCTTGCACAAATTAATTTGGCTCGATACTTACTGAGAGCCAGTAAGTATGAATTTCTCATCTGAGTGAGTCTGAATCTGAAATTACTTGGAAAGTGTTGTCTGTAATGTGAAATAAAGCTCAATGGAAGAGTTGAAAGAAAACTTTGCCCAGCATCTCACCTTCCATGTGGTTGCAACAACATGGAAAAAACATTCAGTCATTTCTCTTGATAAACTGCTCCTATTGGGTTGTATTTGTAGTGGAGCAAGAAATTGACAGAGAACATTTTATGTCGGTCAATGATGAGTTAAAGGAGGTAATTCCTTCATGTAGCATCACTGAACTCAGGGTTTATGGTCTACGGCCATGGCAGCAGCTCTTTGGGGAGTGTTTTGAGCTAAATGCTAAACATCAGATCATATTTTCTCTATTACGGATTCAGCAGTGGTTTTGGGATCCTTTACTTTCACTGCTGACGGACATGCTTGTTATAACAAAGAAAACAAAAAAAACATAGACTTAAAAACCGATACTGTCCTTGGTTCTCCCGACAACTCTCCAATGGCAGCCACAACGGAGACAGAGCCCGATCCAAGGCTAGATCCAGTGGCAACAATGAGGACTGTTCAACCTGTCGGTGACAAAGAAACGTCTGCACCGGCAGGATGTCCAGAATCTCAACAACTACCGTCCGATATCTACACTTCCTGTCTTGGCAAAAATCCCGAACCATTGGTCAAGTTGCATTGTCTCCTCCCTGGATTAAAGAAACTGTTTTGTGCTGCCCTCTTCATTGACCTCTCTAAAGCATTTGATACCGTTGATCATGAAATCCTTCTCCACAAACTACAGTCAGGTGTGGATGAACCTTATAGAGAGAACTCAGACTGTTGTTGCTGATGGTACTCAGTCAAGCATTTTACCATCAGAGTTGGGTTGCCACAAGGGTCTGTTCTTGGTCCATTCACATTGTACTCAAATTATATGATTCATCCTAATCAATACTTTGATATCCAATTTTTTGCTGATGATAGAATGTTATGTGCCAGGCTCCACGCCAGACCAGGTCCTGACTCGTCTTCAGCCTGCTTCTGATGCTTTCCAATTATCACTTCATAAATATAGACCAGTTTTAAATGCAGAAAAGACCAAGCAGGCCAACTAGACATTCTCCTCCCGTGCTGAGTCATACAAATACTTCAGACTTTTATTCAAGATTCCCATTCAACATTTCACTCAAAAATCAAACTGGGCTTCTTGTAAAACTATTATCCAGTCAACTTTCACGTCTGTCCTTCAACCCCGTGTACCACAGTACATTACCATTTATTACAAATTACATATTTCTGACCCATCATTGTTCTCTGTACCACACAGTTGGATAACCTCCTTACAGTCAAGAAGAAACGGCCGTCTCATGGTATTCATTTACAAAGCTCTACTGTTGAGGCTTCCAAACTACATCACATCTTCTCTCTCGTTTAAATCTAGTGTCAACAGTACACAATCCAGTCACTACTTAACCTTAGAGAACCCTCATGTACTTATGTTGGCAGAACTGGTGTCAGGTACGATTCAACTTTTAAATGGATTGGACCGCAAACCGCCCTTTAGCGAGAATCTTGCATTACCCTCAGGGATTGTAAAGCTTTATTATCTGATGTTTTTTTTATGATTGTTTTTAATTCCTGTTTATTGTGTAGCTGTGTTGCTGTCGAAAAGAGATGTTAATCTCAATGAGACTGCCTGATTAAATAAAGATTCAATTAAAAAAAATAAACTTATGTTGTAAGTTTAGACCGAATAGGAAGAAAACGTCCTTTTAACCCTTTTATAAAATGTTTTTCTCTTAGACGTTAATTGGGTCACTAGAGACCTAAGGGATGTAAGAGTTACATTTTTTATTCGCGGAATTGCTGGATGCAAGTGGTTGTGGGTAATGTTGTGTTTTCCTGTTTGGCGATGGCTTTGTCCCGCTGTATGAATAGATACAGAGCAGGAACATGATGAAGCCAGCTCAGACAACATGAGCGGTTCTAAGAGAAGTTAGGACTGATAAGGGAACCTCATATTTATCTTAACTGCCTTGACAGTCCCATACTCAACCACAAAACAGTGGACCGTGCACACCACCTTGACGCAATGACCACAAGCAAGGGACTGGGATTTGTTACCAATGTGGTGTTTTATGTAAGTTAGGTAGATGTCAGTTTATGAGAAGTAACAGTAGCCTATGTGAAAGATAGAACAGTGTTAACAAAAATATAACAGGCAATGTTAAAAATATATTAATGTATTATGAAAAAAAATCCCATTGTTCTGACGTCTATACACTTCTAAAAATCTCCTAATTTGCGAAAAAAAAATAAATATATATAATCTGCATTATGTAAGTGTTGGATGGCCCGCTTCATGTAGGAATAGACACCCAGCAATTTAGGGTTAAAATAGCTAAAATTGGTTCTGTGAGAGCTAATATTGCATTTTATTAAGAGGCAACTGTCTGCACGTTGCTTTGCAGCCATGTTGCCGGCAGTTAGTCGACACCTCTGTAGTTCATTTCGACGAGGCAGTTATTATTGCTGTCAGTAATCCCAATATCTCAAACTTGGAATTACAAGTCGAACACTGACATGGATGTTTTTGCATCACTCCACTGTTGATTATTATGGTCTGAAAGTTATGAAATGAATAAGCAGGTATCATGTTGCATGCCCATCCTCTTATTTAGTGTGTAAGCATATGCTAATATTGGCTAATTAACAGTGCAAAAGTACAGCTGATACTGATGGGTATGTCATTAGCTTTGCAAGTAGTTGGTCATAACCCAAGGACAAAGTACAAGGGTGCTAGATGAAAAGTCAGTGGATCATCAAAGTTATTACAATTGGCAATCCTTCAACGGTTATTGAGACACTTGGTAAAAACCAAGAACCTTAACCGCTAGAGGAAATGTCAGGGGATCACCAAAGTCATGGCAGTTAATCCTCTGATCCGTCCAATGGTTGTAGAGATATTTCAGTCTGGACCAAAGTGGTGTACCAACGAATAACATCGCCATCCCCCGAGCCGTGCCGCTACGCTAGCTGCTACAAACCAGAGCTCCTGTTTAACATGAGATTTCCCTTTGAGATTACGCACTGGAACATCACGCCAGCATTCAGTCAGACAGATTAAATAAAGCCAAGCCAACATATTGTGAGATATGAATGCCCCAGCAGAATTTGGCGATGTCCTTTTGTGATACAGACGGGCACAGTGCGGAAATGTCACCCTGGTTAACCTGCTCTATGTGACAACACAGATAAGACAAACAGGAAATGGCTTTTTATCCGCCCGCCATGCTATCTCAATCACCATTTGATTTCATGTGCGTGCTGTAAAGTCCCCTGTGTGCGCGTCGATGCTTCGCTGTGATGCGATTTATTAGGAAACCAATTTTCAGGGCTTGATATTGAGCAAAAGGGGGCAAAAGTGAGTTGCATCGCTTGGGAAAGAGCTGAAACTAGCCAAGGGGAAGCGGAGGCATGTGAGAGATGTCCAAATAATAGGTTATTATTTGCACTCAGACTCAGGCTCATGTTCTCCATTCTTACCGGCTGTCCCAGCCTATATCTGCTGTGTGGGGAGGGTGCCCTGTAACTAAGGATGAAGTGCACTGTGTGCTGAATGTCAGGGCTGAGGGGTGGGGGGGGAGAAGCAACACCTTAAAAATGGCCGCTGCCTCCAGACATGGCACAAATGGCAAAGATGGTGTCAAGGTGACCTGGCACTGCAGGGATGGCTCTTCATCGCTGTGCGCGCTACGAGTGCGAAGCTGTTACGTGTGGCTCGAGGGCAGATGTCGTCTGTGAACAATGTCTAATAAGAAAAGCAGAGTGCACAAACCAATGCACTATAAAGGACGCTCTCTGCTTGTTCTGTTGGCGCCAAAGGACACGGTGACGTCATGCTAATCCCAAACACGGAGAAACTACAACACTCTCTTAATTCAGAATAGTTTAATTACAAACATAATCACAGAAGTAGACATATAGCGGGTATTATAGAAGTCTCTAAGGGATTACACTGATACCAAAGATGATTTAAATAATACTACTGATCATATAAAGGTCACAAATGCACTGTAAATCCCTAAAGGGATATTACAGATTCTTATTTCAGAATGTGTTACAATAAAATAGAGGGAGCATGTATTTAAAAAATAAAATAAAAAGAAGCAATCATAAAGAAGCACTGCAGGTCGTATCTGACAATCTCAGGGTTCAATCACTGCTGTGGTTTTGATTTAGAGCTTTGTCAACGATCAGAGATGTGTAAAGCCCTGAATCCTGCACCGGTAATCCAAAGGGCAAGCGACAAATACCAACCTTTAGTCTGGCAGTCAAGGACATCATGAATCATCAGAGTTTGTTTCTTTTCCCCGTTACTATGGCGAATCTTGTTACTAAGTCCAAATCTTTGATGGAATGAGTTGTCTTTGATTTCCCAGAAGAGGCAGACAACAGACAATGTGATGTTCACCGCTTTTCATACCAAACGGGCCACGCGGAGTTCAAGGGGCCGGGTGACTGCTGTCTGAATGGAGGTCACAAACTGCAGAGTGAAGCTACAGTTGTGTGATTAAACCGTCCTGCTCTCAATTCTAATTATGTGGAGCTCGAACAGAAGCAAGAGGCAGAAGAGGCCCTGAAACTTAAACTGCACATACACACACACACACACACACACACACACACACACACACACACACACACACATACACACACACATATATACATAGACAACAGCCAGCCTGACAGTGAGTCAATACCTGACATTCATCCTTTCGGTCTGGACGGGCTTTTTAATTATCGCAATGAAGTCCCTACTTGGATCAGGTCACCTGCTATCTAAACAGGCTTTTATTGTTGAGGTTTTGCTTTGTCTAGATACTATTTCATGGATAAAGAGTCAGGGTAGGCTGGCTTTGTTCTCTCTTTGGTGAATATTAAATATCAAATAAAATGTATGGACTCAGGAGTCTGAATGAAGACAAAAATATAGTCTCCTTTCTGATGACATATTTCTGTTGTTGCCTTAAACTTGAATCTCTTCCCAATTCACAAGTGCTGTGTTCAAAGTCTATGTGCCTGATGCCCAATTCCTCATGTCTCCGAATGACGCAAATCAGCACTCTTTGGCACGCCACACATGTATGACTGCATTAAAAACAGCAATTTGCAGACATCACTTGCAACTGTCCGGCCCGCCGCTAAAGCTTCATTATACATGATGATTGTGTGATTGGTTGTTCTAAGAGGGGTAGAGGACATGCAATCACGGCCCCCAGTTTCTGATAATCTTCATCTATTTGGTTATATTAAGATGAAGTTTGCCATGTTTAGTCATCGACCTCTCGTTTAGGTCTTTATTAGAGCCGCATTTCATTTGAGGGTGTGAGATGTTCAAAAAGAGTCTCATTAAATGGTGATTAGGAGGCTATTTAATGTTAATCCTGCTGCCTTTGCTGTTGAGTGCAATACTTTATGATGGAGGCTGTAGGATGGGTTTGTGGGATACAGCGACCCCTGCAGGCCAGCAGTTGTACTGCCCCTCCATTAATAAGTGCCCGAGGCAAAGTCTATTATTGATGTATTAAAAATAATACTAAACATTCAGTATTTAACAGTATACAAAATGATTTATGGCATTGTGATTAGAATTATTCGTTTTGACTGTGACATGTGTTAAATGTACCTATACGACACTAATCTAACAGTGAGCTGTAAATGTATGTGTGGCAGTAAGCTTATATTAAAAAGAAGGTGAATCATAAATAATTGCAAAGTAAACACTGATAAATGGGGATGTGCACAGCGAGCACAACGTGATGAGGTGGCTGCGATATAGCGCAACGCGCAAGGGAAGGTTTGTCTCTTGTCGGCTTCTGTACCTCCACCAGGAAGTCACAACAACTTCATTCAGTTTGTGTGGCGGTGTTACAGCGGCGGTTACGACTCTTTATTTCAAAATGCGTCGGAGAACCGAAGCTCAAGCATCCAACAGCGAACCTGTCAATGCCGATAGAAAGGTACTGCAACGTGAACGATAGCTCGCTGCTGCTGATAGCTTCTGTGCAAGTGACTGCAGACCTCTGCTAGCTAACACGAGCTAAGATAGAAGTAAACCTGTTCTTTTAACATTGGTGCTCTCAATTAACCAAATATTGCAGTGCATTGAAATCTCTGAAAATGCTGATATATCATAAATGTAGAGTTTACGAGTATATATGAATATATATGTTAGTATCAGATTTTTCCAACTTTAGGATGCTTAAGTCAGGTTAATGTGTGACTTAACATTATGTTTCCTTCTTTTCTCCATAAACCAGGATCCCGATCAAAGGGTGCACAGCCAGGCTGAAGCAGGCCGAGTGTCTTACGGCTCCGTGCTCATGACCATTGGAAAGTGTTTACTCTTGCTCGTCTTCATCCCTCCGTTCCTCAACTATGCATCGCTGCAGAGAGAAGGACAGATGCTCTTGCCTAAAGGTTCATTATATCAAAGGCTTAACAAAGTCATTGTTCCTTTCAGTTTAATTTGATACTAGCAAAGCAAAACAAGTTTTTCAGAATACATGTATTACATGTGTTCATGTGTGTTACATGTGGCATCGGTGAAGCCTAACCTTTCCCTCTGTTCCTCTCACCTTTGCATCCAGATGGCCAGATTGTTGATGTTGGTTTGGGTCAAAAGATGCATCTTTTGTGCAAAGGACAAGGACAACCAGTTGGTAATATGTGATGATATTCTATGATCTGCCATGACTGGTTATCTTTCAACTGATGGAACATGATCTACATCAGGGATACTCAACTTGCTTTGACCCCGGGGCCACTTTTGCAAAATAACAGGAGGCCAGAGTTAGTGAACAAACTAACCGATCCTTTTTTGGCCCTTTCTTTTTATAGACAACTAGTTTTATGCACTTTGACATCCTATTTACATTTTAAAAAAATCCTAAGTACGGTAGTCACCAGGGAGCTCGGTTGCGGGCCAAATCCTTAAGTTGAGTATCGCTGATCTACATTGTCTGGCACATAGTTCCATGTCTGTGTGGCTTGTTGGAGTCTTTTTTTTTGCTGAGCTCACCCTGTTTTTTTCCTTCTTCAGTCATACTGGACGCACCGACTGGAATGTCCTCAGACGTTTGGTTGCATGTCCAGGAAAGTGTGGCCACACTAACAAAGGTGAGGAAAGGACACGGTTACTGTGGATTCTATTGAATGGCTGTGTTCTGAAATGATTGTCCACAATATGATAGCTCTGTTTACTCTGTTAAAAGCATAGATTGTACAGAAGAAGTAGATGTAGTCATCGCGATGTCACTCATTGATTCGTGGACTGCAATTTTGAAACCTCGTATTCTGCATTTTGGTTGTTGCCATCTTGTTTTTTGGTAACCAGACGTGACACGAGAGGGTGGAGCTAAGTACAACTGAAGGCTGAATAAGACATTTTTAGGCTATAAAAAATGTTAAAATAAACTTTCGTAAAGTGAAAAAACACTGTGAAAGGGTTAAAGATGGAAGACGACAACACAGAAAACTACCAGACCGACCTGTCAATCACAAAGTAGTCCCGCCCTAAAGCATCCCCTGCTTTATGGTCCATTTGACTCTAAATGGACCATCATTTACTAAATGAACATCATGCTGTACTGAAGAAGACTTGAAACTAGAGATTGAGACCATCAACTCATGTTTACAATGTTTACTGAGGTAATAAATCAAGTGAGAAGTGGAGTCATTTTCTCATAGACTTCTATACAACCAGAGGAGTCGCCCCCTGATGGACACTAGAGAGAATGCAGAATTAAGGTACTTCTGCATTGGCTTCACTTTTCAGACCCGGAGGTTGCTGCCTGGTTAAAACAAGCGGGCTCATCGGAACTGAACAATGTATCTCAGATGAATCTAGCTTGCGCACCAAGGACATCCACTGTGGTGAACTTTGTTTAGAATCAGTTAATGCAGCATTGTTGTTCGTGGTCAGGGTCACATAGGGAGACTTCCAGCGGTGGCTCTGCCACGTCCTCTCTGCTCAACAAGGACTCGGTACAGCAGAAAGTCAGGGCTGACAGCCTGCCCCATGTTGTTTGTCTGAGATGTGACTCAAATTGGGTCACAGGCTTGTTGGGGGGGGGGGGGGGGGGGCGCCTAGATACATCTGAACAACTAAATCACACGAGCAGTAACAGTGCCCTGTTTACAGCATCTCTTATTTATCCATGTTACTCGGCTGTCATGCATTTTTAACGCACACACAAGTTAGGGTGGGGGAGTCCTTATTGAGAGCATCTCATGTGTATGTAGAGCACGGTGTTATTTAAACACCCCCGTGTACCTGTGATGTCTCTGTTTGTCATGCTGCTCAGGTGTGCACCTTTGACAGAATGGGACTGGGCTTCAGCAAGCGGCTGCTGCCGAATGAAACCACGGGAACCGAGAAAGTTTGGGGGATGTCGACGACTGGACGGTAAGTACACTGCCTCAGTAGGCGGTTGTCATTTTGAGTGTGGGGGTGACACTTTTCTGCTGTACACAAAGTCTACAGCGTAAACACAGAAGCACAGTTGTTGTTGTTGTTGTTGTTGGTTTTTTTTTTGGCCACGAAGCGGATTGTGAATGAGTGAGTGGGCTGTTTTACACCTGCAGAGCCATCTGTCGCATTCACTCGTCGTTGCTGAGTTTGTAAAATTCATCTGTTGATGTTTTGGGTGAGATGTGAGCCAAACACACAGTCATGTGGTGCAGGTGACTCTGGGTCTGATAAGTGCTGACTGTGGGAAAGCCAGCGTCTACTTTGCGTCTACTGTAGACTTTATGGAGCTTTTACTTAGAAATTGATGTTCAGTTTTGTATTATTTACCACTGTACAGTAACTACCCCTTGGGAATCAATATTTCCTTGATAAAGTGTCTGTTTGGCTCTTCTCATCCATGTTCGGCACAGACTGATGTGTGCATTCCTCCGCTGAACGCACCCCTTACCTTCCTCACACTGTCGTGTGATTGGGCTCCAGTCGGCCCCGCCTCCGACATCGCAGCGCGCTTGTCGAGCCTTCAATCTGCCCGAAAGGGACGAGCGAGGCCGGGGTTTGCTGGCGGTCAACGGCCTAGTTTACCTTGGCACCTGGCCCGCCAAGCAGCAATCAATTTCCCACAATTCAATATCTCAAGGAGGTTTGACCTTAACCCTGGGAGTCTTGTGAAAACCCCTCATTCCAATTGGACACCGCGGGTTTGATTTATTCACACAACAAACCCAGGGCAGCAGATCTCAGAGAGGAGCTATGATGTCAGTTTGGGTTTCCAGCGGTGCTGATAATTTTGTAACACTTCTCTGAGCTTTTTGATGATGCCTCTTAGTCGACTTGTTAACCAGCATATCAGAGATGAACGAGGTTAATGAGGAGAACTAGTCCCACCAAGCTGAATAAAGACCCTCCTGGCCCAGATGGCAGCGTGTCCTGGTTTACTTGTGAGACAGATGAGAATGTGTTGTTGTTGTTGTTGTCGTCTTCCAGGATGGTGGATGATCTGCACCGACTCCTGCAGGCCGCTGAGATAGCCACGCCCTTCATCCTGGTGGGCTCGGAGCTCGGCACGCTCAACGGCAGGTTCTACAGCCACATTCACGACGTGTAAGTAACGCATAATGAAACCTACGTTTAACATCAAGGTCAGTTGTTGTCTGCGTGTGGAAAGAGCTGTAGAACGTCATCTGTGGCTCTGAAGGAGCTTTGCTATTATCTGTATCTTACGAGTCTTCATATTCTAAATTGCTGAAATACCACCGTGACAATAAAAAGCTTTTACATAAGCGAAGAAATGTGTTTCAACAACCTGATTAAATAGTTCCTAGTAATCATCCAATGGTACATTTGCTTTGAATGCCATCCCTACAAAGTATCATTCTTAATTATTCAACCTTGAGAAAGATTAAAAGCTTTTACAAAGCTCCAAACATACTATCTTCTGATATTAGACCTGTTTTTCATCAGATAACGATGGGATAAAATCTTGAGAATGTTAATTTAATCATGTTAAAATAAGTCAATTAAATAATGGGAAATAGCCGAAGTAAAACTATTGTTTGACTCGATTGACTGAAATATTCAATATAATGTGCTGACACAGGACTAAGACTAAATTAAGTAAATTATCACAAATTAAGTAGCAAAATGAAGAGAGAAAACATTTTGACCAAAGGTTATGACTTAAAGTTGACTAAAATTACTTTTGGATGACTGAAACACTTTGAGTTGACGTCGACTACAACTATAAAGGATGAAAATGACTAAAATGTGATTTTAGACTAATAAGCATTTTGGTCTTCAGACTGAGTCTAAATGCCAAAATGTCCACTGGTCACAGTGGATTGTACTGATCCTGTGAAAACGCCTCTGAAGGGAGTTTTCTAATGTTTGACAAAATAACCATGATGGTACACGTGTTTGTGTGTTTACAAGGCAAGCCATCATCATCATCATCATCATCATCATCATCATCATCATCATCATCATCATCATCATCCACCATCAAAGACCAGCAGACATGAGTCGCTGCTTGTGATTGTACTCACACATCAATACATAGTGCACTTATTGGGGATGTTTCCATAGGATTTGTTGATAATATAACAATACAGAACATTAGCACACTTATCTTTTATGTGTCTAATAAATCATTTTGAAATAGGCCATCTTAAAATGACTTCATAGTAAATCACACACATTTGAATTATAAATATATTATAAATAAAGTCACGTATATTTGATTACTTTTCTAATAAATGTTTTAAACCTCAAAATCTCCTAAAAACCTCACAGCAGTACTCAACACTGAATAGTGTCAAACTGCAGTAACTGTAACAAATGACAATTAGATGCATTTATTGATTTAATTACGTAACTCTCAAATACTGCGTATGCTGTAAGAGCTTGCAAGTATTGTACGCCTCCCAAAGTCACTCTTCACAAAATCTGCTCCAGTGTCCATTCCCATCCTCCCCCATGACTCGTCCAGCTCGGAGTCAACGCAGTGATTAACGTGACAAGTAGCCCGCAACCAGGCCCCAAAGATTTAGTATTTAATCAGGCACGATGTTGCTGCCGCTAAGGGAGAAAAATGAAGGTGGGTGGATGACACCTCTCCGGATGGAAATATTGCCCCTGGATCTGGCGGGCGTGTGGTCATCTGTCTGTGGGGGAATCTACGGGAAAGACGGACGGCAGGACAGCCATCCATCTCGCGCTCATTACGGCCGGGGGGGGGGGGGGGTCCAGGAGGGTAAAGTGCACAGGGGTGGTCAATGAGTCTTACTTCATCCGAGTGTCCTCTCTCTGTCCTCAGGCAAGTGTCAGACCTGGTGCTGATCGATCCCATCCCGGAGGACGTTTTCGAGGACAACCAGTGGACGGAGTACTGGTGAGTTTGTAGCTGGTTTCAGGGGCATGTCAGAGGATGGAACTGGAGGGGGGGGGATGGAAAGAAGGTGGGAGAGGAGAGAAGACGGAGAGATGTTTAAGAAGCAGGAACTAGGGAGGGATGTGGAAAAGAAGGAGAAAATAGGGCAGTGGAATAGGAGCAGAGGGGGGACGATAAGGAGCTCTGAAGGGCAGAGAGGAAGCTGATAAAAGCGAGAAGCAGGGAAGAGGAAATAAAAAAAAGGGAAATGTACCAAGAAAGAGGATTAGGATGAGGAGAGCGGAGGCAGAGTGCTTCACAAGCGAAGCTCCAAACTCTCTCCCTTATTGGCTTCTGCGGGTGAGAATGGTTGATTATCTTTGCTGGGCGGGGCTCATTAGCGTGATTAATGGGAGGCCAAAGGAAGCCATTAGCTGATCGCGCTCCTTTAGCGTGAGACAGATGAGGGTTGTGGCGGTGGTCGGGACTGAGTGACAGACAGTGTAATAACACTGCTTTAATCCTCCAGGCGAGATATATATGTCAAGTGGTAGTCATTGTCACAGCATACATCTCATTATGCATTCATTATCATACAGGGGGGGTCGGGGCGTTATTAATGATAAAAGAGTGGATGGGGGAATGTTGGTAGACTTGTCGACGCTAACCACATCTCAGATTGTTTACAAGCGAAGCGTGTCGTGTGTAATCCTTAAAAGGTGTTTCACCGCCGAAGAGACTGTAATTAATCAGTTACATAATGTAGCAGAGCACGCTAAGCTTTTAGATGTAGCTGACAGCCGAGCAGCGGTGGCTACATAACGAGCACATCTCTGAAGTGCATCTACACTGTGTGTACAGATTTCTTGGTGCAGAATATTTATTTACAGTTTATATAGCTCTTTGGAAGTATAACATTGGTTTTGTGTTGGTTTTGTGCAACACTGTATTATTATTATTACTATGTACAGCCCCAAAAGAGTTGATTTCAGACGCTATTTAAATTGAAACATCACTTAGGATACATTGCTTCATGTGTCACATGGTTACCAAAGATGATGAATTTAGTCTTTCTTTAATTTGGGGATTTTGTATGTTTAAATCAAACCAACTTTCAGTTTTTCCAAAAGTTATTTTCAAATTTCTACATACAAAAACATCCTTTCATCTGCAAAAGAACATTGATCTCAGTGTTTTTGTATTTGCATTTTTGTGCAATGAATCAGTGGTCCTATCACTCAGCCATGAGGAACCCCAGAAGTAATTTGAATCATGTTTAAAGTTATTTGTCTGAACACAGAAAGTGCTTCAGGTATGACTTGTCTTTGTAGGGCCAACCTGGAAGGTTCCCTCGGAAGAAAACAGTGGGATTGTTTTAGATTATTGCCGTTGCAAAGTTGATTATACTTACACGTTTAGTTCACCAAGTTAATACGTAACAAATGCATGAATGCAATCACCAGAAGCAAAAAGTAAAGAAGTAAAAGCAGACTAATCGAACGTGAGGGTCTCATTCCACCACTTGTTATTTACCGCCATTTTTAAAAGGCGTAGAATCCTCAAAATGAATGGGTGGATTATTTGCTGACATGTTTTATTCCGTAGAGCAAAACTTTAAAACCTCTTAAGCTTGCGCTACCCACAGACCTTATTTCAGGCATCTAATCAAAAACACATTTAAATACAAAAACATTGACTTTGAGACGAGGGGACCTGGAGTGCAAAAATGCTGACTCATTTCTGCTTTGATATCACAGGAGGAAAACATCAACTAATATCAAGTACTCTCATTTCCGGCATGACTCCGTGATACTTTGCATCCATCCACCAATACTAGCTCACATCTCATAGAAGCATGAGTGAAGCCAGATAAGAAATGGATCCCTTAAAATGGCCTAATTTGTACGTGACTCAAAGTGGAGCAGCACCATTTATCAGGGGCACGCGTCCAATTATCCTCCGATTAATAGGCATTCATTTCACTGAGTACACCACAGCGCAGCCACAATCCAATTATTCTGTGGAGAAGCAACGGGGAGTTGCATTTACTTTGTGAAAAAATCATTTTATCATCGGTGTCGGATTTCAGCGGGGGGGGGGGGGGGGAGTTAAAATAGAAACAGGAATGAGATGTGCAGTATGAAGAAAGAAAGGATGCATCACTGCGCCAATGGCATCCTTCAACTGTTCCTCCATGTTTTCCACTTCCGGAGAGATTATGTCTTCGGGTTGTCCGTCCGTCCGTCCTGTCCATTCTCAGGGCGATATCTCAGGAACGCCTTGAGGCACACAGCCGGTAATTCTAGCTTTTGTTCAGCAAGGGGGCTTGTAGGAGCGTATTGCTCCTCTCTTAGATACGGGGTTATTAGCAGTCGGAGGTCTTAGAGTATCTGGATAGATAAGCGCTGCAGAGGGGAGCAGGGCCGCACCTGAGCAGGATTGCGGGGAGACCGTATCGGCTTTGCACTGGGACCGGGAGGATTTACACATCAAAGACCCGCTCATTAACAGAGGCTCACTCCCAATATTAGTTCTGTTGCATCTTACAAAATGAATCACCACCGTCTCCCGAGAGTGGTATTTCTGCGCTCTTGTGTGTGTGTGTGCACTTGTTGTAAGGGGTCAACGTCCCTATTTGGGATTTTCTTCTGCGGCCGTCGCAGCATGTGTCTCATCTCCTTGCGGGCAAAGATAATTCTGCCTGATGGAGAAATGGAGCAGTGGGTCTAGCATGAGAGATTAGGAGGAAGCCCCAGTGTACGTCTGGACATATTACATTGTGGATGGGAGCCACTGGTTTGAGTCACTCAGTGCTCTGTCTTTGTTTCAGCAGCTCAAGCTTTGGAAGCATTGCATCTCCTCCACCACAGATGGAAAGATTCCTCACGATTCAACATAAATCCTTACTATTTGGGATAAGGACTGGGATAAAACTGACATCACATGGATGCAAAGAGATGGCCAATAAGCCCATATATCGACCGTGAAGAAATACAGTAGCTGAGGTGTGAAAAAGTGCATTTATATTTTGGCTGCATCAAATGTTAGACATTAGTCTCGATGTGTACGGATTGACTTTTACAGATCTACTAATTTTCGGTGGGTTAGCTGTCATTGGGTGTGTCCTGTTGCATTCCCCTCCCTCCCTCCCTCCTTGCATTTCCCTTCATTTCTCTATGTACTGTCTCTGATAAAGGCATAAACTGACCCACAAAAATAATTTTAAAAGTAATTTCTAAAGTGTTCCTTTTGTGAACCAGTGAAACATAACTAAAGGAATTACACTAACGATCCTTTTCTTCTTTTGTTTAAAAGAAGCAACTCGGCGAGTCATTCACACTCTCGAGTGTGTGTGTCTTGAGTGTGTGGAGTATAAAACTAATTTACCCCATGGGGAATGTGTTTGCTCGCAGAGCGGGAGCAGTGGGGAATGCTCCCGTCTAATGGGATGGTCCTTCCAATTTAATGAATGCTGATTGATTGGCAAACTCTCCGTTTTCATGTAGCGTCCCTCTGCAACTCGGTCCTCAACAGGAGCACCACTTGAAAGCCTCCTCATCCCATCCCTCCGCATCTTGGTCCTTCTTTTACATTTTTTTAATTACTAATCTGGGATAATTTCATGCTGAGACACAGAAGTCTGTAGTTACGGTCTTTTTTTTTTTTTCAGGTACGTAGCTAATGGACTTATATCTTGCTTGTATATCCACAGAATATGGGGTGCGTCCTGATTTAATGTGTGGATACATGATGAGTGCAAGTGGCTGCCGGGACAGCGTTGGCCTAACAGCTGTGTCTGGAGGCCCGGATAGAAACTTTATTGAGTTATGAGTCCCAAAATGAAAACAGCCCTTTCTGTCCCATTCGTCATCCTACCTGTCATTAATATGCTGAGCAAGGCCTGCACACACACACACACACACACACAGTCGTGATCACATGTATGCACTGACGTACTGTACATATATATATATATGCATATGCATATCATCACGTATGCACACAGCTTGCTGCAGTGTGTAGCAGATAATAGACACGTTTCTGACGTGACTGTCACTTTGACCAACGAGCGCTCACAGTCTCGCAACTGCTGCGTTTGGTTTGATTTATAGGCCGGGCAGGCTTTGATATGAGGGGCGGAGAGGAGCGTTTCCATCCCTCCTGGCAGCACTTTGTCAGGATGGATTTACAGGCCTAACAGGAGTCTCATCTCTACTGTGCCTTCCAACGCTGAGGAACTTAAACACTTCTGCACCCGCATGCTACTGCAGTTCATTTAACATCATTATTTGTGGTTATGTAATCTCATTGCATTTTTGCATTACATTTGCTCTCTTCCCCTCGTTGATAAACAGTAGCAGACAGCGATGATGTATCCTGTCTCCCCCCCCACACACACACACCTTCAGAACCCCATTTGCTTTCACCGCGAGCTGTGATCAATAACCCACTGGAGCACACAGCGCCGCTCTGAACCCCTCCGGGGATCCTCGGCTGAGATTGGCAGCAGTCACTCGGCCGATGGAGGGATGGAGGCAGATAGAGGAATGAAGAGAGAGGAAAGAGTTGGGACAGCAGGAGGTAAAATGAAGCAAGGGGAGAAGATGGACACAGGGACATTAACTGATCAAATTATGAAGAAAACCAAGTGGTTCATCCCCATGTTATTTTGCACACACAGTTAGTTAAAAACCAGAAATGAAAGATTTGATTGTGTAAAATATCAAGCAGCAGTTTCCAATAGAGAAATGTAGAAAGTGATAAACACAAATAAGTTCTATATTACTGTACTTTATAGCTTCCGTACAGAAAGGCTCCAACAGTGAGTGAATCATTATGCTTCACCGTGTGGTACTGTAATGCCCCCCCTCCCAGTCCTCTCCTGACTCAGCTGATCCTCCCCCCTCATCCAGAGACCCGGGAATGCCAATTAATTGTAATTAGAATCACTGTAAGCGTAACTATTGCTGTTCCGCTCCACTAATGAATCAAGTCAAGGCTGCTGCAATCCCCGTGTATTCACCCCGAGTGTAATCTGTCGGATTGATGCCGGGAGGATTCAGGCCGACGTCGGCTGTGGTGCAAGAGTGACATCTTGTGTTCACTCTGGGTATTACACCGCTGGAGCAACCTTTACCTTTCACTTGTCTGGGATTTGGGCAGTTTTCTGCTTGCTCCCTAATCAAAACGGTTCTCCATGAGCTCGAGTTGAATCTCTACATTTACAGTATGATTGGTCTCCATTTGACAGTATGACGTGTGGTGAAGTACAACAGCTCCACAACCTGTGAATTGCCACAGCTCATCACATTCGCTGAGCGATTCAAACAGTGACTGATTGGTGTGAAACAATTAAGTCTGATTATCTGAAGCAGACATGCTCCTAAAACGGAACGTACAATAATTATTGTAGTTGGAAAACAATTATCGACCGTCTTTAAGCAAAATCAGCGTAGTTTGTTGAATGTGACCAGAATGCTTTTACTGTATTAAGGAGTAAACGCGGCTGTTTTCTGTCCTGGCCCCACAGTGGTGGAATGAACTCCCCACTGACGTCAGGACGGCAGAGTCGCTGCCCATCTTTCGGCGCAGGCTGAAAACTCACCTCTTCAAGAAGGCCTACCCTTCCGCTTAGCACTTACCTAGCATCTACTGTATTCATACTAGCTTATTGCACTTATTGTTTTTATATTAGCTTGTGGCACTTATTGCATTCCTTTGTTTCTGCACTGTACGTTGGCTCTGGTTTATGCTCTTAGATGCTTGTTTGAGGTAGGCACATGCACTTATTACTTCTGGTGACTAGTTGTTCTCTCGAAAACCGATGTTGAATACACTTATTGTAAGTCGCTTTGGATAAAAGCGTCTGCTAAATGACTGTAATGTAATGTAATGTAATGTAACAAGCAGTGAGTCATTGTTTTGCTTTAGCATATTTCTGTGATGCAAGTTTAATAATCTCCACGAGGAAACTGGGATGTTACAACCACAACACTACAAAAGTATATTGTATAAAAGTATACAAATCAAAAAACAGACCATTGAAGGTCCAGTGTGTAGGACGTTGGCAGAAAGGAATATTCTATTCATAACTATGTTTTCGTTTGTGTATAATCTCCTGAAACTAAGAATCTCTTAGAATGAGTGGTTTATACCTACATAGGGAGAAGGTCCTCTTCACAGAGTCAGCCGTGTTTCTACAGGAGCCCTAAGTGGACAAACTACTGACTCTAGAGACTGCCTTCTTACCTGAAGGCCACCGTAGTTCTCCGACATGCTTGGGAAGGGAGGAGTGAGCGGAGGAGTGTTCAGTTGGTTGCAATTTGCAACCTCACTGCCAGATGCCACTAAATCCTTCACGCTTCTCCTTTTAAATAGTGTGAATACAAACAGGTGCCAATGACACCTTGGACTCGTGGTTTAAAAAAACCAAAATGATGCATTGTACTTTGAATGTGATGCCGGACGGTAGTGTCTGTGTCTCAAAGTATGTTATTTTAAAACTATATGATACGTCATACTGCACTCAATACAGGAGCATGATACTTCATACAATAGCTCCGGTGTGATTAATACTGTAGGTGTAAGGCGGGTGCTAATTGGTTGGCTGTGTCTGATACATAAAGGTCAAAATGTGAAGTTTGTTTCACTGTTTCATGGACAAAACCTGCATACAAATACAACACTAAAAACTAGAACATTGTTTAAATGCGTTGTATTCTGTTTGTCAGTGTCAACGATACTGTATATTCGCTGCAGGCTCTTCTGCTAATGAAGCAATACGGATGTTTAAAAGTCATCACATGTAAATGTAAAAAAACAACACAATATCAGAATCCATATTAGTCCCGTTTTTTCCAATGTTGTCAATTCCACGAGAGAAAAAAGATGATGGCCTGGTGTCGCCACACAGTGACCTCCTCCTCTGTCGAGCTTCGACATTTACCCACAAAACCTCTATTCTTCTGGCAAATGGTGTTTCTCAGGCATGAATGTTAAATAAACGACACTGGACTGCTTTTTGTAAAGACCCTAGTGATCTCAGCGTATGAAGCCACATTCTGTTGAGAAAGGACCTCCTCCGGCTGGACTTGTAGTTATTAGCATAATTGAAACTATCAATCAGAATTTGAATAATTTTTTTTACCCCTTCTTGAGCAGAACTCATAAGTTCCCGTTTCACTTCGGCTCTCTAAAGAGACCGTGTCACATTAAAGTGTCTGGGTGAAGAGGACGTTAAATCACACGCAAACACAAACATTTCATGCGTAACACATTAAAGTCAGAGACTTCTTTTCCTTTGTAGTCCTTCATGTGAAAATACCAACGCTGCAGGTGACCAGGCAGCATCACACCAGCACCAACCCAACACTAGAAATACCTGCATGTACATCATCCTCGTCAGTGACAGTGTAGTACTCTCAGCATAACCTAGGGCTCGTGTAAAGTGGTTGATTGAGCTTGTTTCAGAAAGGTCCCTCATATGTTGTCCTGGAGTGTTTCACACACATTAAAGCGGACCGTTTCGTCTTGACTTCAACACTCTGGTTTACTGAAGCGAGACACCGAAGGCAAAAACTGTTCTTTTAATGCACTGGTCACTTTTGAGATTTTGGGTCCATCCAAAATACACAATCGGGTGTTTATTTGACTACTTTGTGTATTTGCGTCTGTGGATTTCTCCTAAATTCACCAAACATTAGCATTAGATGATGTCTCATTTGCATATATGTAACATTTCAGAAAACTTGTAATACAAAATGATAGTCGTAATGTGAGTAATGAACTGAGGAAGTTTCATGGTGATATCTATAATATATTACATTTATTCCCCTGTAGTGTCTTCAAAATGTCATTTTATCTTTAAAGGACGTTTTCTCCAAATTAGTTTTTCTCCGATTTTGAGCCAGAAATCTCCACTTCAGCAGCACGTACTTACTCTTACTCTTACTCTTACTCTTACACTTACACTTACACACACATAGATACATACATATATATATATGTGTGTGTGTGTGTTTTCTCTAAAGGTTTGTTCATATATCATTTATAGTCTTATTTATAGGACATTTTATTCTATTATTATTATTTGTTTTCTGGCTGTTGACAGTATTTTCTGATTTATGGATTGATACAAAGAGATATCCAACATGTCCTTTTATATATAATATATAATATGTTAACAAAATGAAACAAGACTTCTGAACCTGGCTTTATCCATAGTTTAGGTTTCTGTTCTGGAAATGTATTCAACTTATCACATATTTGATAAGATAATGCTGCATTTGCATAGTTAAACACATAATGACAAAAAACAACTGTCTCAATGTTAGTAATGAACTGTGGGAGTTTCATGGTTCAATGTTATACCGTGTTCACCTGCTAGCTCCTCTTCAAACCACACTGTGCTGTTAAATCATGGATTGCATGACGGCCTTGTGTTGTGCTCCACGTCAAATTTGGTATTAAATATGGAATTGCCGCTCTACTCTTTGCCTGCGTGAGAGTTCGAGGCCTCACGTCCACGTGTCCTCCTCTTGTAACAGCCTCTGGAAGTCTTTGTCTTTTTTTCTTCTTTTTTCTTTTAAAGTGTTCCTTCGGCGTAATAGTTAGTTGAGCCTCGTGTAATAGTCTGTGTTTAAAGGTTCTCCGCTCATTGTAATAGTCGGCAGGAGCTCGTGTAATAGTTGGTGTTTTGTGTGTGAGCAGGCTCTCAGGTAACAGAGGCCCTGCATATGGAATGAGATGGTAATGAGGAGGAGGGAGGGGAGCCTTATCACTGCAGGGCCAAATTCCGACAGTGAATTGCGCAGTTGTAACAAAAGTAACAGAGCGTCCATTCAGCCTGCACTAATCCAGATGGGAAAGTCAAACAGCAGAAAGTCCACGGCACAAACTCATTTCATCACTTTATTAATTTAGATATTGCCTTCTCGCTCCTGTGGGGAGGGAGAGGGGAGGGGGAAAAAAAGCGCCCCTCTGAAATGACCAACATCGGTGAGGCGTTTTGCTCTACATGGTTCCCCCACTTCGTCTCCTCCCGTTATCTGTTTAATTCATCCCGCCAATCTTGGCTGTCTTTACCCACTAAATTTCCCTTTGACACGCATGCCTTGCTTCGCATAATCCTCACTCCGGGGCAGAATTAAAAATGGAAAAAAAAGAGGGAGGAATGGGACAGGTGGCTGGAGAATCCTTGAAATGATGTTCAATGCCAGAGCCGGGAATGATTTGACCAGATTCGAACTAGAGGGGGGGTGTGGGGGGGGCTGATAGGGAAATAGTTTTTTCTTTTTTTCACATCCTCTTTATTTTAGGAATCAAGGGGCAGGAACAGGGTGACAGGTGGAACATGTGCAGAGACTGAGGAGTCCCTTAAGAGGCAGGTCGGATAGTCGGTTCTAAATTGTGGTGCCAGAATGACTTCAGGGGGGAAACTGTTGCAAGGAAGATGAAAATGTCAAAATGTCACTCTCCGGAGGTCTGATTTGAAAAGTTTTTCTCTGCCTACCGAAGGCTGAGGATTGGAATAGACGACTTGTTTCTTCACGTCCTCCTGCATGGATGTAACGTTGGCCCTGTGGGGACTGAATACGGCAGCTATGTGTTCTCTCTACACAGCCATTTGTAGCCGCTGAACATCCGCTGTTTGTGTCTGCTTTATCTGACCCATCAGGGCCGACATGCTTTGCCGGAGCAGCTACAGTTCTTTAGGTGGCAGCGCGTCATATCAACAACAGGTGAAATGGGTTATTTTACAACTGAGAGGTGCAACGTTTATGATGGAGGTTCGATACGATCAGTGCGAGGGCAGTGGAGCGGCGCTGAGGCCTGCCCGTTGTAAAATGAAGTGTACCGCACTGCTGGCTTGTGCTGTGACAAAAGATAGCGTTGCGACTCGAGGTCTAGTTCTATACTGAATAGTCAATCGAACGAGGAATACGTCGGTTTTGATAAATGATGATTTGCAAAGTTAAGGTGCTCCGGTAGTCCAATGGTTACCACCCAACATCCATCGTACATTACTCCCTGGTGTCCTGTCTGTTTACAAATCCATGACCACTATTAAAAACAGGCAAGAGAGGAAATCAATCTCAAGTTAGCGATCCATCCAATAACTGTCCATTTCACTGTTTCACTAAAAACCCCAAATGACGACCTCACGGTGGCATTAAAGGACATTTCATAACCTGGATAATTTAAACTGGTAAAATAATCAACAAATGAATTAGCATCAGTTGCATTGCTGCAGTATGTGCGTTTGATAGTTTATCAGGTATTAAAAGTGACTGTAGAATTAAATACAGCAGAGAGAACCCGATAGGACACAGTGCTATAAGCCTGGCCCGGACCGGGAGTAAGACTAAGACAGGGACGAGTGTTTGCCGGTGCTGGGGGAGCGGTGTGGGGGGGGGGGGGGGGGGGGGGCTGATCTACAGTGTGTTGGCTGCGTGTAGGGGCAGGCTGCGCAGCGCGGCAATGGTGGCGGCGGCGGCAGCAGGCGCACGGCACTATTGATTGGGCTCCACAGGCTGAGACCAGCCAATTCAGAGCACCAGTGAGCCGAGACCGATTGGGCCTCCTGAGTTACAAAATCCCACAGCTCTTCTTCTCTCATCTGCCAAGAAAAAAAAAAAAAGAAAAAAAGAGTATTTCTCATTCCCCAGGCAAATGTTTTCCAAGAGAAAGTTTGAGATTTTGGGGGTTGAAAAAAGAAAAAAACACTGGAGGAATGGTATGACTTGTATGCTTAGGTCACAGTAAAATACAATCACCCTTTGTTGTTGCAGTAGAGCCATTCAGAACTGTTGTCGAGCGGCACAAACTACGACTAACTTGACTTGATGTTTGAAGATCCAAGTACGTTAAAGGCTACGATAGAGATTTATTGATCAAATGACTCCTTTTTATCATCTTTTAACACATTGCTTAGGATTCACGGCCCAAGATCTCTCTTCACCTTTCCTCCCACAGCAGCAGGTGGTTGTTTCTAGTAAGAAAGCTTTGACAGACTTTACGTTACTGTGCCACAAACACACAGCTAGGTACCGGCTGGTGCAGCATTCAGCAAGCTAAAGGGTTGGTGGGCCGAAAGAGGACTCCAAACGAATACTTACGTATTCATGGTTACTCCTCTTCTAGAGTGCAAATAGGAAATGATCTGCTAACACGTTAGCAGGGTTCCCACATGTCCTGGTAAACCTGGAAAACAGTTTTCCAGTCATGGGGAACGCGTGGATATTTTCCTTTAGCTGAGAATCCACTGATCTGCTGTCTGTCAGAGCAGCTCTCCAGAACAGATAGCACTGCCATGTGAACGGGCTAAGTCACGTTCATGATCATCTTAATTTTAGCAAGCAGTTCAACATCCATTGACTCTGATAATGTAATGACGCTGCAGGCGAAACGTTTAGTAGAACTTTGAGCTCTGTCAAATTGTTTCTCTTTTATTTTTTTTAAGCTACATAGTCAGTATTTTAAGGGTGGAGGTGCTTTGAATACTGCAAACAAATGTTGTACAATGAACACTAATAACTAACAGCCAGAACCAGCTGTGAAGAAAAAGTGGGCGTTCTTGTTCCACACGAGCCAATCAAAGGGCGGGAAGCTTGGTTAGCTAGAGCAGCTTAATAACGCCAGTAATGTCAGTGTGTTTTTAGCAACTTCTGTTGCCCACAAAGTGGCTGAAAATCAATAAATGCAGCTTTTTAAAACCCCAGTGAGGTTAAACTGTTGGTTTGTCTCCTCCTAAAGTTTACAGAGTGGGGATATTTGTGTGTGTGTGTGTGTGTGTGTGTTTGTTCAGGTATGGTAAGCTGTTGCCCTCACTCCAAGCCAGGCAGTTTTCAGCAGCTACGGGGCTGAGCCGCATGCTGATCATCCTCGGGGTGATCGAACCAACTGTTAAAGGGGAAAATGTTTCGGAGGAGGTCATCCAGCGTCAGGTCAGGCTAATACACACACACACACACACACACACACACACACACGATGTATGCCCTAAAAGCTGTGACGTAGATTGTTTAAGAAATTAAAAGGTAAAAGCGGCAGAGATCTTTTTTGTTGTAATTGTTGTGACACAGCAGCTCAGTGGCGATTAAGAGGTGATTTAGGAATGATTCATCAAGGCTTAAAAAAGTGTTTCAAAATACCGTCAATGTTGACATCTCTATAGTCTGGAGACAACGCTTTCACTAAGCTAATTTAGGAACATAGAGGAAAAGAAAGTGATATGTTTCAGGCCTTTAGAAGCAACTCCTCCCATCTTCCCCCCCTTGCGGCCACAGGATGGTGCTAGTGCGAGAACAATCCTCAGCAGAGAGATGCGAGTGGGTGATGACTGCAGAGGCGTCTGTGTCTCAGTGTCATCCGGGGCCTGTGAATTGTTTGGCACACGGGCGCCAGGCGTCACTTTTTTAACAATAAATGAGAATTGAACCCGTTCCCGGAGCTGACGTGACGCCGCAGTTTGCACTGTTATCGCCTGACGCCTGCTATACTGTAAACTCAGCCCTCTGACAGGCGGCGAGGAAACAGGCTCTTAATATAAGCGACGCATTATGCCGTGTGTTGCAGATGCAGTTTCTCTCCTTTTTTATTTTATTTCTCACCTGTCCGCAGTCTGATCTGCTGTGAATCTGTTTTTCAAAACACACTCACAGTGCTGACATGAAGTCCTGTAGTCATTTCTGTTTCACTTGCCGTGGAAGACGTCTCAGGCAGAGGAGGAGTAATGGATGAACAACAACCAATATCTTTGGTAACATGGGATAATGCTCTGTAGGGGGTGACACCTTATTATAGCAGGGAAACCATGTTTTGGAGCGTTAGGGCCATGGAGAAAGAGAGATTCTTGCAGGTTAATTTAGCAGCATTTAAACAACACCGTCCCACTTCAAATTCTTCCTTTTTTTTTTTTATAAATTGAATTTGTTCGGACACTCGGTGACATCTCTAACATCCGTCCAGCATCACATTTGAGCCGCAGCTGTTCACAGTTGGTTGATACGCGTTCTCTGCAGCCAGCCACCCACGATGTGATGGCAGCAGTGATGAGGGACCCATTTCAGCTTTTCAAGTATTACAGTCGTTGCCAGAGAGATAAGGACATCATTGTGCTGGGATTCTCCAAGGACAGAGAGAGGTTTTGCAGACAGGCTAGTGAAGGTTATAACATGCACACACACACAGACAGACAGACACACACACACACACAGACAGACACACACACAGACAGACAGACAGACAGACAGACAGACAGACAGACAGACAGACAGACAGACAGACAGACAGACAGACAGACAGACAGACAGACAGACAGACAGACAGACAGACAGACAGACACACACACACACAGAGACAGTCACAGGCTCGCCGGACTCAATAGAGCATGCAGTCCATTTCTCAAGGGCATGTTCTGTAACCAGCGCTTAATTGAACCGGAGCAGACTTGTTTGCCGCTATGTTAGCGGCACCAAAGCTATCTCGGTCTCATCGCACGCGGAAGATAGATGCAAATTCTGCTCAGTTTGAGGAGTCTCGTCTTCTGCCTGGTAGCGCGTGGTGAACTCTCTCTAACCCTGAGCCGGAGAATCCGAGTACCAAGACTGAGATTTTCAATGTCGTATCAGTATTCTGGTCTGAGCCGGACACGGACTTGATTTTCACATCTTGCAAACGGATGGAACTAAGAAGTTTAAGAAGTTAGAGTATTCCGCCTCGCCTTGGCATTGGAAGTCACTAGAGCAGCTCTGACTCGGGGATTCAATCAGAGTATAATCATACTGTAAGTGCAGTTATGATAAATGATAGGGGGGGGGGTGTCTAAATGAAGCGAGGCTTTGTAAAGATCTTGCTCACTACACATACACACAACTAAGTCTGTCCCAATTTTGGATTGCGTTGCAGTGATCTGGGGTGATTGTAGACGAGAAAAAACAAATGAACCAACTGTGAAGCGGAGCTATGCTTTGTTTTTTTGGACGTGCATAAAATGGCCCCAAAAATTGTCAGCGTGTGGCGATATGGGATCGGAGCCGAGTGTGGTTAGGCAAAAAAAAAAAAGGGTGACATGCTGCGACTGTGGAGTAGCTCCATTAACATGTCTGCCAATAGACTTACCCAACAAATCTCTGGGATTGCTCAGATTATTATCCACGGAGTTACTCTGTATTTGTTCTTCAGTGTCACTCGGCTCCCTTCCTTTTTGCTTTTCCGTTGTGTTGCGACTGATTTCTTTTCTCTGTCTCTCTGTGTCTTATAGAAATACCTCCTGAGTAACCCGGCCCACCAGAGCAGTGCCGTGGATGAGCATTACTTTCTGAATGAAAGTGCATCTCAAGTGAGGTATGGTAACCATTTTTGTGCCTGTTTTTTCAAATGAGTTTGCAAGTTTAATGTGAAAGTCAAGATGAACATTGGAATTGGAAACATTATAATATTTCACTTGTTGTTGTTGTTGTTGTTGTTGTTGTTGTTGTTTTTAAAGGGACATCACAAAGTTTAAGCCCCTCTCCAGCAGGACGTCAGTGAGCGTGATCACCGGCGATTCCTTTGACCAGGAAATACCAGAACATCTAAACCAGGTGAGAGAGTTTACCGTGTCGCTGCACAGCTCCACGATGCGTTAACTCTTTTACAGTGACAGGACAATACTAAAGTCAGGCTTGGTGTAAAACAAATAAATCCAGAATAAATGATCTTTTTCCTGCACCAGATGGTCGCCGAGCTTCAAAAGAAGTTTCTGGAGGAGTCCTACCCGTCAGCCAATCACGTTCACATAAAAGGAGCAGACCGGCGAATGATCTACAAGAAGCCATCTGCCATCAGCCAGCACCTGAGGAAGCTCGTCAACCGACGACAAGCCAAACAGCAGAGCGAGTGACCCATGGCCAACATGCAACAATAGCGCAGGCATGGACAGGGTAATCATTGAATATGTTTAAAATATTCAATAAAATATTCAAGCTCTCTCTCTTTTTTCTTTTTTTTGTCCCCTGCAGCGATCTGTAGAGATTGTGTACATGTCTGGTGAGGTTCATCAAAAAGTCCATTTTTTTTAAACTTTTTGCTCACTGGAAGCTTTTAATTTGAAAATAACTGGAGGGTGATTCAGTGCGATGACATATTTGCTGTCTTAGAGTCGGAAAATCTTATCTTTCAAGTTGTTATTTCAGTCTCTTTGCCTGATTGGCCAGAGACAAAAATTAATACATTACTCCTTATCAATGTAAAGGCCACACACGCCACTGCTCATTTTATCTCATTCGCTTTAGTCTTAATATTCTGCCTTTTTATAGCCACAGGGAAACGTACATTGAGTTTCTCTCTCTGTCTCTCTCTGTCTCTCTCTCTGTCTCGTCAGCTGCAGTCATTTGTTACTTGCATATAATTACATCACAAACAGTTGTAGACCTCCATCTTTGGTCTTTTAATCAGCGAACAGATGAGTCTGACCTGCAAAGCTGCATTTTTGTAAATCCGTCTTTATGTACGTCTGCGTCTGTTTTTAACTGCTCTGAACTCACTTGTGTGGCAAACGTGGACGTGATGAAAGAAAGAGCAGACAGCGTTGGTTTATCCTGAGGATTTAAGTTTTAATTATGACACCACATCAAAATAAAAATTTCCAACAGATCTGGAATTTAATTCCATCCATATACATGCATAGCAACAACGTTTTAAGAAACATTTTCTCCCATAATCAGGACATTGGAATGATCATTTTACATCAGCATACCCACTGACCTCCCACCCATCTTGTTCATCAGCAATAAACGTAATTCTTGTACAACTTCTTTTTTTTTTTTTTTCTTCCCTTCGGGGGTTACAAATAATTATATGCACATTCCCCCATTTCATAATACTGCTTTTCAGTAATGTTCCCTCATTTACAAAGTATTGCATTGAGAGCAAAATTTCAAAAAGGGAGACCAAAGTGTATCATCAAACAGAAATACAAGTACTATACAAGAATGCTGCCATCCTCATGAAAACATCCACATCTGAGTTGAAGAAAAGAGACGGGGACAAACAGCCACATATGTATGCAAAGCCATGTGTATATGCCAAAATGTGAGATGCAGCGTTGTGCCTGGTTATCACCCCCAAATGGTGATTTCTTTAAGGCAAACAAGTCATTAGTAGCAATCTGCAAGTGACATTTTGGGCATATACAGAAACTGGTACAGCAAATAAGAATACACAAGTGCCTCAGTAGCTATTTTTGTGTCTACAATGCATCTCATTTTTGTATTGTCTATCTGTTTCATTGAGCCTACACTACAGTGTAAACAATGTGTGCTACACAAGAATGACTATACAATAACATTACAAACAACTCTGATATAAATTTCATTTTGAATTTAAATTAAGATCACTACTCCTATTAATACTGATTGTAAAATAAATTAATGTGAAAGTGGCACCAATATTATTCTTGATTCATTTTTCTTCTCTTTTTTTTTTCCAAACCAATGGTTTTGCATTTTAAAGTCTTAAAACGATGAAAGAAGAAGCTTCTCTTGATTGTCCACAAGCAGCGTTTAGCACTGCAGGATGCACTATTCCAGACACAACAGTGTACCAAAACAAAGGAGGGGAACAGTTGGGTGGGGGGGGGAAAGGTGTGGGAGGGAGAAGAAGAGCGCGTCTTCTTCTTATTTTACATGCTCTGCAGCATGTGATGAACAGTAAAACTTCTTATGGGTAATAAAGTTTGACAGGTTGTTGAACTGGATATCACAGAGGCGGCAGTACTTGCCACTTCCAGAGCCGTTCACGCCTTTGTTGGCTGTGGGCGCCGCCTGCTCGCTCGGAGACTTGGAGGAAGGCGACATGTTCTCGTTGGAGTCGGCCTGGTTCTCGCCGGCCCACGTAGGTGACGGATTGGAAGGTTGGCCGTCTGGCTGGGGCTGATTCTCCTGCTGCGGTGGAGCTGTGCCCGAACGCTCCTCGGGCTTGTGCCCCCCGTTGACGATGACCATGCCCCGGTTTTTGGGGAGTAGGGGAAGGGGCTCCTTGCCAGGGTGGGGGCAGCCATTAACAGCAGGCTGCTGGGCCTGCTCCCTGGTCGCTCCTGTCTCTCCTCCTGCGCCTCCTGCGCCCCCTCCCCCGCTCTGCTCCTGCTCGCTTGCCTCTCCCTGCATCACTGGTCCCCCAGTCACATAATCGGTTGGCTTTATCCCAAAATACGGCGATAGTTGCTCGGGACCTTTCGCCTTCTTTATTGCTCCGGGATAAAGGCAGTGGGGCAGAAACATATTCTTGCTCTCGTCTTTTGATGGGATGAGCTGGGGCTCAGCAAAAGGCTTGAGTCCCGGCACGGTCCCCAGGAGAGAGGGGAACAAGCCTCCGTTCTGCACCATCCCCTTCCCGTTGCCATTCTTCTCACATTTGCCCGGGCTCTTATCGTAGACGTCATCGGGGTTGTTATTGACTTCGCTCTTCACATCTGGGAACATGGTCGGCTCCAGGCTGCCAGTCTCATTGTGTGGTTGCTGCTGTTGCTGTTGTTGAGCGGCGGCGGCAGCGGCGGCGGCGGCTGTTGCAGGGCAAAAGTTCTGTTTGTGCGCCAGGTAGTTCTCCACCTTGTTAAAACTTATCTTGCACACGGCACATTCGTGATAGTCCAACAGTCTTTTAGGGGAGCTACATGTCTTGTCGGAGACGGGCGAACACTTTTTGCTGAGATCAATGGGGGCGTCCAGCTCCTGCTGCTCCACTGTATTGCATTTGGGAGCCAGAATAGCTTTAGTGACAGTCAAGGAGGCCTCCAGGTGTTTGGGTACCATACCGGGGAAGATGTCACAGCGCGGGTGGAAGCGGTCTGCTAGGCTCTCTACAGCTTCCTGGGAAGTACAAGGGTTCATAGGAGGAATTCCGAGGAAACCTGGCTGACCCATAGGGTTCCTCTGGTGGTCCTGGTCTGGGAGACACATCTCATACATCTTCCTGCGCTTGCGGGCCCTTATGGTTCTCTGCATGGAGGGTACCTTGTTGTTGGACATGCGTTTCATGGGCGGGTCATGACGCGTGGCGCAGTAGTACTGCTTGTGGACCATGAAGGTCTCGTGACGGCTGAAGGTGATATTGCAGGCCTCGCAGACTGTCTTGTTTGGGTCATTGTCACTTTCCACCAAACCCGTACTGGGGCTTTTCCCCTCCAACTGCTTGCCGTTCAGCCTCTCCTCAGCCCCAGTCGGGGTAGTGGCCTTCTTCACCTGTCCGGCTAGATCCTTTTCAGGCTCTTTGGCCCCAGCGTTGATCAGGTCCAACACACTGGAGTTCAGACAGGAAGACTGCATGATGTGGTTGTCGGCCTCTGTAGGGTGGCAGCTGGTCAACATGCTAACAGAACTGTGGCCGCTGTTGGGGCTCACCGCCTCGGGAACCTTATCCGAGAGGGCGGAGAAGTCCGGGGACTTTGCCATGTGTTGCCAGCGGCTGTTACAGTAGTGCTTTTTGTGGACCAAATAGTTGTCCAGGTTGCTGAAGGTGATATTGCATTCGAAACAGGTGGCCCCTTTGGGCATAAGAGGACTGTAGATGACAGGGGGGTAGCTGTTCCCTCCGTGGCGCAGCCTCCGGTGAACGAGCTCTGACATTTTAGCCAGAATCTCAGAAGCCTGCGGGACTACTGAAATGTCTTGGGAGAAAGCAAACTGAGACAAGAAGGGGCCCATGGGAAATGTAGGCATGTTATGCTGCACAGGGGAGGAGGCCAGCCGGGGGCTGGAGGGCTCAGACTTGATCCTAGTGTAAGAAAAACTGGCTTTGCTGCCTGGGTGGGCCTCTCCCTTCTGAACAGACAGCATGGGCTTCTTCTCAGCCTTGTCAGCCTCTCCGTCTGTGCTGGTCTCCTTGCTGAGGGTCCCTTTGGGACTTCCCAGCAGAGCATCCTTCCTGTTGGCCAGCTCAGCGCGGGCCTGCTGCTGCTGCTGCTGGAGGCTTTCCTCGGGCCCCCTGGGGGAATGCTCGGTGCCGTCGCCTTCCCTGTGAAGTTTGCTGCCGTGCCCATGTAAGTCCTGATGCTGTAAGAGTTCCCTGTGGCTCTGGAAGCTGATACGGCAGTGATTGCATCTGAAGGCCGCCTGTGACAGGTGAGACATGATGTGATGCTGGAATGTAATAAGAGAATCTGCCGTGTAGTTACAGATTGTGCATTTCAAGCTGGTGCCAGGAGGGAGGCTCTCTTCCATTTTGACACCTGTGAAGGAGATAAAAGGGAGAAATGCTCAGAATCTCGCCTCCCACTTCTCCTTTAGAGTTAACTGTAGAAACCATCAAACGCTCATGCATTATGCCAAGCTTATTCCCCTCCACTAGATATTTTTTTCGCTCAAGGATAAACTGTCAGCCGTGGTAGCTGACAGGAGGATATGTATATTTTTTGAAAATAAATGACATTTTTCCAAACCTGTGTAAAACTCTGTCCTTGTGTCTTGTTTCTAAAACACCCTTTATTTTAACAATGAATTGAAAGTAGCCATCATCAAGAACAGTAATATATAAAAAAAACAATGTTTTCAATCGGATGGGTTTATAATCTTTTTGCACAAACTCTTTCATGCATGACGCTGTCACTCACCACTGTGTGAGGTGCTCAGGTGCATTTCCAGGGCCCTGGCTCCGGAGAAGCTCTTGTTGCACTGCGGGAGGGGGCACATGCTGGCCGTCTGATGGGGACCGTTGTCGTTTTCATCCACCACCGTCTCTGGCTCCCTCAGCCGCCCGCTGCAGTAGTACATCAGATGGGCCTGCAGGTTCCTCTCGCTCCGAAACCAGATTCCACATGCCTTGCAAGGGAAGATGTCCTCTGGAGGGACACGGAAAAAAGGGGACAAAGGGGACACGATATCAGGATATATCCGGCACTTTCACATTCATGCACAAAGATAAAGAGCTTGCACGCATGCATGCACGCACCCACGCACCCACGCATATACTCCTCCTCCTTCTCCACTTGTACAGCTCTGACTCTCAAAGCCCGTGTTAAAAGGCTTTTCCCACCAAATCCTCAGCTGCTGCGTATCGCTGCGTTGCTACCACTCGGTTGGTGCCCTTTCTCAAGGGCAAACAAGAACACTGGACCATCTGCTTACAGAAGCCTCCCTGTCGAGCTGAACCCAGATAGCCCTCGCTAAGTAAACAAACACACTATTTGCATGAGGCGTGTATTTTGCAATTAACACGTTCGTGCGAGCCTCTGTGTGTTTATGTGAACCCAAAACTTGAAGGTCGATGGCTCTTATCTCCAGTGCAGAGACTCATCTGGGTTAATCTACGCCCGGCGGAGACGACGCTCCTTGTTAAGCAGGTGACTGAGTGCAGGCAGCGGACTCGTGTGTGTGTGTGTGTGTGTGTGTGTGTGTGTGTGTGTGTGTGTGTGTGTGTGTGTGTGAGAGAGAGAGAGAGAGACAGAAGGGGAGTCTAAACAAAGGCCCGTCTCGTTCCAGCTCCCCGCGCTCCTGTTTCGGCGCACGGACACTTACTGTTGACGATGGCGGTGGGCAGGATGGACGCCATGGCGGCCTGCTGCGGCAGGAGCTGGATGCTGTCCAGCAGCCTGGCTGGGTACATGCCCTCGCTCAGAGACATGTGGTTCACCGCCTGCAGACGCGAGTCAAAGTCCACGGCGAACGCCACCAGCTCCTCGCCCTCCATCATGTTCTTGGTGGTGGTGCACCACAGTTGGCCACCTGGACAAAGCAGAGAGATGGAGGAGACGATTAAATGCTTGCTGCGAGGGAAGAAAAACAGCAAAACAAGAAGCTTTTGCTGCATGTACACACGAGTCGTGCTGGACTTGAATGTCAGGGCGTACTCATACTTGTGCTCGCCTTGGGTGGCGTGCACAACATCTCTACAACTCAGCGTTTTTAATGGCATGTTGCATAACAGTGAAATGGTGTTTGTGGTCGTCACAACATTGGAAAAAATGGCAGTCGAACGTTTCCACAGCAACGCGTCTTTCCAAAATCAGTGCCCACCCGTTGCTCTGGATACTCATGAGGGCTGTGTTTGATGTAGCTCCAAGAAAAGGTCTGAAGACAGAGAAACAGTTTCTGGAAAGACACCTAAATGTCAAGGCTATGGGCACTGCGCATGAAACCCCATTCACCTCCACTGATTTGGCGTGTCGGCAGAAATCTCATAGACTGATATCTAAAAACCTCTTCAAATCAAGCCGGAACTACCCAGGCAGAGGTGAATGAGAAAATATGTTTTTGCCAAAATTGGGTGGACGAACCCTTTAAAAGATCATTTCTGTCTTTTTACTGTCACTCAAAGGTCTTTACCAGCAGCGAGGCAAACCTCAGCCGGGTAAACTCTAGCCTACAGTTGCTGTTGTCAGCTAGAACACTGAGACAGGTCCTTCACATTATTAGATTGTTGTGTTTTGGGATTAAGCATTCCTCTGAAATCTTCTGAACATATTCATTAAGTCAGAGAAAGGGGGATGGGGATGGGGGGGTGCGGGAAGAAGGAAGCGGGGAGGGAAGAGAGAGTGAAGGTTTTAGCTTAGATAATATTTATCTCGGCACATGACAGGCTTTTCAGCTGCACTTCATTTTCCATTGAAGAGATTAAAGTTTTTAATGTGACTATTTACAGAAATCTGGCCGGGGAGATAACAACAAACCATGATACGCTCCTGCTAAATGGCAGAATTAGGACATTGTTTCTGAGGAAAGCCGGACAATTAATTAAAGCGCCGCTGTTGGCTCTCAAAGATGTGCAAACATGGCGACGGAGTGTCAGGCTGAGAGGGGACATGTGATTTTGAGCCCCGGCTGATGTGGAATAAAGAGAGTCCTGAGGAGAGAGGTGTGAAGGCAGGGGGGGGGGGGGGGGCTAGAAGAGCCCCGCCACACACACACACATACATGGAACACTGATTACTCATGTTTAAAACCATCTTGCAGATGCAGAGAAGGTTCTCCAGTGCAGCTCTGCATGACAACAATCAGCCACCAGGACTTCACACCATTACGACACGCTTTATGTGTAAATCATAGGTTCTCGTCGTGGATTTGCCCCATTATTTTAATTCCAAATTGAATATTACATATTTCACATCGCTGTTTTGATTAAAACCTCCCTAGCCCCTTCCTATCTGCCGGTGAAGTGCTGGAAATTAGACCAGCACAAACGTGTCAAAGGAGTGAAATAGTATTAAAATATGCTATCTTTCAAAGTCCCATTTGTGTGCAGGCTTGCTTCCTGTGTGTGTGTGTGTGTGTGTGTGTGTGTGTGTGTGTGTGTGCCAGCGTGTGCATGTCAGCGCCGCTTTAAAGAGCAGCGCCTATCTGTCGGCCAATCTGCTGTGACGAGACGCACACTTCAGGCCGCTCCACTTCATCGTTTTGATTCTGTCATACCACACACTGCCTGGAGAGGTCCTTTGAATTTTTATCTCCTAATTAAAATAACAAAACTCCCCTCCACTGTCTGCCCAAGTTACCATCAAGGTAGATACAAACTGCCAGCGACAATGGCGGGGAACATATCGCAGTCGCAGCCACAAAAAGTTTCTCGCCTCCGAATGAATCTCTTAGTTCACACGCGCTCAGCTTACAAAGAGAATGATGAACTAGGCCCCGCTGACGCTCCGATACAAATCACTGTTTTTTGTGGATCAATCCAAATCAAAGATGCTGTACTCTTCCCCCTCAGCCCAAATGAAGCCGATTTAAATGTTTTTACTGCGTTTTTTCCCTTTTTTTCTCCGGCGGAGTATGCGCTCCGATTGCATCCCTTCAGCCAAGAGTGCTGCGGATCCATCTGTTGTGTGCGAGGAATGCTGGAAGTGAGTTTTTAGGACTGCGTGTCCCAGTTTTACCGAGCCACACAAAAACACTGAGGCAGCACTTGTTACAGTCACTCAACCAAGACGAGCTACTGAGATACATGTGCTCCGGCTGCAGGATTATGGTTTGAAACGACACCTTACACCAAAATGTGTGATTGTGCAGCCGTAACATCTGCACGTTTGCACACTATCAACTGCAATCAAAGTACCTGCAGTGCCTGCATCATGCACATAAGAAGATGCAAGGCATAGAGAACCGGTGGGCAACAGACAAAATAAAATGTATATATTCCATGAAGGAGCTCAACAGAAAGATTGGTCATAGCTGTTTCCCTCTGCCAGCCCTTCTTCAAGACAGGTGATTTAAATCACAGGAACGCAGGTGAGCCACCGACGACAATGGCGGTGGAAGAGTTGAGCCGGGATGGGGTCAAGAGTTGGAGCGAAAGGACCGAGAAAAAAACCCCCGTTGTGTGGCGAAACTGGGGGAAAGGCCGGGGGGGGGAAAGTGCAGTTTGCGATTTGCACTTGTTTGCCTGCTAACTGTCTGCAGTGAGCTGCCTTTGTGCAGTGGCCAATGCAGTTGGAACGACGGCTATTGTCTGAATCCTCCTGCAGAGCACCTGATAAAAGAATAAAGAACTATGACATATTCTAAAAACAATGGAGGAATTAAAGGGAGACAATAGGCCAGCTGCCTCATTAAAACAATCAAAAAACGGCATCCTGTACGTAGTCCAGATAATTAAAAAACCACTGCTTCCTGCAGTCTCTCAATAGCATATCTACCAGCTCACCGAGGCCCTGAGACTGCGGCTCTGCTGGCTAAATGCCCTCTCCTCCTCTCCTCCCCTTTGATTAACGCTTCATTTGAACACGCAGTTGAAGATGAACATATGAGGGAATTCATGAAACAAAAAATTATAATGCAGACCCCCTTTTTTCCCTTCTATAAGCACTTATAAACTAATCAAATGTCTCAGGATGAATCGCAGGGACTCGGGGGGCCGCGTGTCGCCTCCCTTTCGCCTAAAGCCCCGAGAGATTTCAAAGTGCAGGCATCACAGGGCATTTTTTTATTTCCTCACTTTAAATGACTTTATAAGAAAACGGATGTGTACAGTATCTGTGTATGTATGGGGGGAGGGGGGCAAGGAGAATAGAGCATGAGATACTTGGGCAGGAATAATTTTTATTTTAATTTTTGGCTCCCTGCAAACCGTGCTGCCGACCACCATATCTTAATGAAACCCGCAAACAAATCTCTCACGCCTCGCGCAAAAAGCGGAGAGACAACAAAGCAGGCAAAAAAATTATACAAATAAATAAATAACAGAAGGGGCCCGGATAATTAAACTGGCCTGAAGACAGGTATTCAAAAATGTTGGTGTGTAAACAGCACAACTCTTTAATAGTTGAGCTGTAAAATGCGTAGTTAAGCACATCAGCACTTGCCTCTCCCATCTGTCCAAACACATTACCCATGCAGAGGCCATTACGGCGCCCGAGTATACGGTCCCCACTGCACCGCAGCCACATATCACAGGGAGGGGCTCAATGGGGCTTCTGGGGCCCATTGGCACCCAGGGGTCACGTGCCTCAAAGCACCACGGGGCACTTAGAGAAACAGGAGAGAAGAAGTGCCACTTTATGCATTTTTAAAAGAGCAAAAGTTTCAAATCTACATCTAATTTCTCTTTGTCAAGCTCGGTGCGGATTTCTTTTTTTTCCTTCTTATTCTGCTCCTTTAAGTTGTCGTCTCCGTCTGTTGGCCCCCTCGCGCTAACTGCTGGTCTTAATTGCAAAGCGAGGCTAGTGGCGCCTGAAGCCACAGAGAGGGTTGTAATTAAAGACCTCTCTACTCCTCTTGTCTTCTCATCAGCTCCCCAAACTCCTCGCGGTCAAACGGGAACAAGCTTCCATCGCACCTGCGCATATCAAGTAGCTGCGTCGGCGCCGTTGTTAACCATTGCATTATTTATTTCATTTGTTAACTGAGCTTTATCACTTCCCGGTCAACTTCCCTCGGACCTTGTTTGTGCCGCAAACCGCGGATGAACAATATAGATCCTGCGCCCTGACTGACAGCACACAGGTGAGCGCTAAACAAGGCCTCCTCGTGAACGCAGGTAAATATTTGGACCGTTTCACACACACATTAGGGTGACTCATGGCTGTCAAGCTCACCGTCACGATCCCCCATAAACCAGCAGAGAGAGAGAGAGAGAGGGAGAGAGGGGGAGAGGGGGAGAGGGAGAGAGAGAGAGAGAGGGGGAGAGGGAGAGAGAGAGAGAGAGGGGGAGAGGGAGAGAGAGAGAGAGAGAGAGGGGGAGAGAGGGAGAGAGGGAGAGAGAGAGAGAGAGAGGGGGAAACGCTGAGTTAGACCCGAGCGGGGAACATCATTCACGGGGTCAAACAAGCTTACTATTATTGACGGTACACTAAACTAGAATTAGCTGACTACTATTATTTCACCAAGGCACTGACACAGATTGACTCTCTCCCCCCCCCTCACCCCCTTTCCATCTCTCTTCCCTCCCTCCTTCCTTCCTCCTTCCTCCCCTGTGGTGTCCCGGCCACCAGGAGGCGCTCTTCTCTTGCTCAACCCGCAGCGCGGTGGATGCGTGTTTTTGTTGCTGTGATGATGCAGAGACGCCTCAGACACGGCAGAGCAGCGTGTAGGCGCCAGACTGCCTGTGCGTCCTAGCAGGTAGGAGCTACACAGCTTCCTCTCTCATGAGCAATGTATTGGGATGAAAAAGGCATTCTTCTGACTTCATGTGGACTTGATCTTTGCGTCGAGTAAGCTTGAATGTGGGACTAAAATCTATGATTTCTTTTTCTATTTTTATGTTTAATAATATTGTCCGTTATAGATTCATTACTGTAATGGCAGTGATCAAGCATACCAGAAAGTTATGTTTTTTATATTTACAAATCATTTTTAGTATCATTATTATTATTTAGTATCATTATTATCTTTTTACATATTTTAAATTTCTAAATTTTTTAAATTGCAGCAGTAAAAAAATGTAAATGTATTTAGTCCCAGAGGACTAAATACATATTTCAGTAAATATGTGTTTACAGAGCCCTGACTCGCCTTGTCTTGCCTGACCCCCCCCCCCCCCACACACACAAAAAGAAGAGGAAAAAACACCCAGATTGATCCCTCCTTCTGCACTGCAGCGTCCACACTCATTTTTAGCATCAAGTGTTTTTTTGTGGTTTTCGTTTGCAGATATAGTCGGCAACCGAGAGCTCATGGATGGCCTCGAGCGAATGGCACGCGGGTCAAAATCCACAAATTTAAAAAAAAAAAAAAAAAAAAAAGAAGTCCTCCCAGGGGAGCCTGCGCGCACGCCGCTCCCCTCTCCGGTATACATTCACGGGCAACAAAGACATTAAAAGCAGCGCGGCGCCGAACAATGTCATTCAGCGCACATTCATGAACTGTTTGAAGACAGAGTACTGCAGTGATTCAGCGAATGTTTTGCTGGGGTTAAAAAAGAAAAAAAAGAAAAATTAAAAACATTTCACTTTGAAATTAAAAAGAACGGAGTCTCCGTCTAGTCTCTGGAGACGCTTGTTCGACACAGTGAGAACGACACTGGCAGGAGGATGTTTGCCTGGTAATGGTGTTGTAATCATTTTGAGAGAGAGAGAGGGAGTGAAAGAAAAAAAAACTCGAGATGTGAATTAGCAGCTATATTAGAGTGCAATGCAATGTTTTCAATTTATACAAATGTGTTCATATTTAATGGAGGAAAATGTAAAACTCCAAGCATCACCCGTTTTAATCAGATTTTTAAAGAAACTATTTTAAGATGCTCAAAAATAAATAAATCTTTTTGGCATTTTATCCCAAAAAACAAAACCCCCTCTGTCAAAAATACAGGGCTATCGAGGATAATTTGCCCTTCCTCTATTGCAGGTAACACGTGTGAGTTCTGCGCTGTCACTCTGAGACAATAACAGCCCCAAATTGCTCCAGCACAAAGCTGCTCCCTCTCATTAGCTGCCACACACAGTCGGCTCCTCCCTGTTCCACGGCAGAGTGGAGTCGACTCTGACTGGCTCCTCTTCCCGCTCCACACCGCTTTATTCTTTATTTGGACAGGTTCGTCCCACTGAGCGCTCCATTAGCCGTCCCCCTCCGCGGGTAGCGCTGCCTGTGTCCCGGCTGGGGCCGGTCGACATGTGTTTACTGCGGGCCCCCCGCTGCGGCGGCAGGCTGGTCGAGGGCCCCGTCCTGACCGAGCCCTGCTAATGGGACCAGAAGACCCCATCGTGACAGGGCGCCGCTGTGTTGCTGTACCCCCCCCCCTCCTCCAGCTGCGGCCCCGTGGCCCCTGTCCCCTCTACCCATCATGCCTCGGCGGGAGCAGGTGAACGGCGGAGGGCCAACGCCGGTGAGCTCGGTTTGTCCTGGGAGAGCGGCGCGCCATCGCCACGCGCCTCAGTGGTTCCTCCAACATGGCTCCGGCCCCACGCCACATGGGCCAGGCTTGCCAGTCTGTGTGCGTTTTTAAGTGTGTGTGTGTGGGTGTGGTGGGGGGGGGGGGGGGTTGTATGGTGGATGCCAGCCCTAATGCAAATGCTTGCCGTTTAAAAATAAAAAAATGGGAGCCTCTCTCCTCCACTGTCTCTCCTCTTTTGGAAAGGTCTATTTTGGCTTTCTGGTGCTGGCAGTTATTTTCTCCCTCTCCAGAAGGACAGACAGCCAGGGAGATGCACCTGTCATCCATTTTGAAATTCAACATTATTGATCTAAGGAAGAGAATGTATGAAGTGTCTTTTTCCCTTCATGAACGCTCGTTGATTTGCGCCTTAAAAACACGCACATTTCTCTTTCGCAAAGTGCCTCTGTGGCTCATTGCAGGCGCGCTAATGTGGTGCTCACAGCAATGCACACACAGACACAGACACAGACACCAGTCACCGGTGCAACATCCCAGCATGCCCTCTGTCTCTGCACCCCTGTAATTCTACATATTGCTTAAAGTATGCGCTAATTAAATTTTCTGTCGGTTTGCGAGGGAAATAAATAATCGGCAGCTAAAAGGCCTAATTGCGTTTGTCACATTGTGTCCCGGTGGCTGGTGCGTCGGGAGCACAGCCGCTGCCCTTGCTCATTGCCATTCTGTCGTCCTGGCAAGCCCCCGCGCTGCCCCAGGTATCACCACGCGGCCATCTGGAGCCGACATCTGTCTCTCTATTGATCACAAGGGTTTAGCACTTGATCAAACAGACTGCGACAGGAAATTGCTCTTTTCCCCACAGAAAAGGCCAATCGCCTGCGTGAGGGTAATAGAGTGGAACTGAGTTGCAGCGCCGGCGCGGTGGGCAGGCGGGCCGCGGGCACAGCCAGCCAGCCAGGCAGGCAGGCAGGCAGGCAGCGGCAGCGGTGTCAGCCGCTGTGGAGGCCCCGGGATGGCACAAGCGCTAAAGCCCACCACCATGTTACCAAACACCGCGTTTCCAACCTCTCTGCTGCAGCGACACTCGCATCACTACGGTCACAAATTACAATTTACAATCATCCGGTTTCCCACTGCGAGCACATCGCTGAGAACCTGTGTGTGTGCGTGCAGGAGATGAGACCATCACTTCTGATTAAAAAAAAAACTCAACAAAAAACAACAACATTTGAAGAGCAGAATATATCTTTCAAGTCATTCAGGCAGACATCTAATGGAACAGCTGTCTGAAACTGTTAGAAAAAAGAGCTGGATGCGAGTGAAATATGCTACATGATAAGTCCAGCAGATGGTGGGAAATTTATGTATTTCTTCTGAAAGAAAAATAAAAAAATGGTGAGCATTAACACCAAGGCTGCATTCAGGTATTTGAGAAGGCCTTTCTGTTGGTTTTCATGATAATTAAAACACACCACGGGGGGGGGTTCTAGCAGTGTACAAACCTTTAATATAAAATAAACAATGTGTTTAATATGTGACCGAGCACCCGGGTGCAGTAGTGGGGAGATCCCTGCAGTTGTCTGTTTTCCCTCCCTGGTATCCCTGGTGGAGTTCAGCACGCCGTTAGCGCCCGAGGTGAACAGCTCCTGAATGTGTGTTACAGCGCGTTAGTGTGAGGCTGCGGTCCACATCTAAAATAGTGGTTTCTCCCGGCTCGGGCATGCTTTCCAGGCACTCGCTGGTAACACCATGTTTAGCAAGCATGGACAATTTGATACTGAAGGTGACATTTATTCAGCATTGTCGCAAAAAAAAAAATATTTAATTGTTCCTGCAGAGAGCGAGATATGTTTTCCCCTTGCCTACAGTGCCGGGGTTGTCCTCTGGAATATGATGCAAATTTGGGATTGAAGCAACTAATTCCTTCCTTGCACCCCTGTACACCCCCCCCCCCCCCCTTCATTCCCCCTCCCTCAATCCTCCGCCAGCCTCCATCCTCCCCAGACACGAGGATTCTGATTAATCGTGTGACCGCCCCTCCGCTTTGCATTTTACACAATCTCGCGGCGCCACGGTGAGATGTGTGAGGTGTTTCGCCACTTTTGGCAAGCTGAAAAGATGTAGCCCAAGGAAGAACAAGTCGAAAGTACGAGGGTGGGGAGGGGTGGGTGGGGGAGAAAAAAATATGACCAGGGGACGTGATAAAAAATTATCAGCCAGTGTGTTTTCCTGTTTGGTTTTAATCTACATTTAATTAAATTCTTATCTGCTGTGTGCTTATGGCTGCATTTGAATGGCGAGGCTGCATTCATTATGAATGGTAAAATTGAACTCGGTACATTGTGTGTGGCCCAATAAAGAAACAAGACTCTCGCTGCGGTGCATGCGCAAGCTCCGACAGACATGCGGGAAGAAAACAGGAAAGAAAAAAAAACAACAAGTCAATTAAGATCGGTCTTTAAATTACCGCTGTATCAAAACAAGGGGTGGGAGCGGGCTCCATAATGGAATCCTGACAGGGGAGAGGGGGCGCGCCTGACTCTCGTTAATATACATCCCATTCGATGCAGCCAATTGGGTCGGCCTGTTTATGGAACGCACACAGTTGATGCGCGCTGGATTTACTAGTCTGTCGTGATAGTTCATAATCGAACGGTGCTGGAGGGAAAAAAAAGAACTTCAATGAGGTCGAATGGGAAAAAAGAAATGTCTGCAGCCGTATAATAAGAGTTCCTTCATAAAGATCCTGGTGGTTTATCGGAATGTTAGAGGTCAACAGCAACGGTCATATAGACAATATGTGTGGGATGCTAAAGAGTTAAATCCAAAGGAGTCGGGGGGGGTTGTAATACTATTGACAGAAGACACACAGCTTATAACGGGCGCGCGGCACATCATAAGCTAAGAACAATATCCCATAGGCAGCACCCCGGAAAAGGACCCTGAGCCGATGCTACAAAGTTGGGCCCCGGCAAAATCCCTAAATCTTCCCATTTGCTTATTCCGAGGAGCGTTGGGTGGGTGGGGGGTGGGGGGTGGCTGCCCGTGTTTACAGAGCCTTTCTCATCTCTAGGCCCTGCTCATCCACGGCACTGACACACGGTGTCGACATGATTAGGGGGTCTGCCTTTGCATAGGGCTGTGCGTTGGTGCTTGTGTGTGTGTGGGAGGATCGGCAGATGAATGACTTTGGTGCATCGTGGAGGGATCACAGCAGATAATCGCTCGCGACTGCTGCGCCGGAGCTCTCAGATCTGGTCTTTAAAATAATGTTTTGGAGTCAAGTCTCTCCAAAGCTTTTTTTTTTTTCTTCTTCTTCTTCTGCTTCTTTTGCTCGCAGGTTATCTCCCGCATTTTATGTTTGCCGTTTAAAATCTTAACGCGACACGAGCAGCGGAGGGAGAGCAAACACGTCCGGTGGAAGTCGGAGGAACCGGAGTGGAAATGTCATTGTGAGGGGGAGGGGGGGGGTTAAGATTAGCTGAAGCAGGAGCTGAGGAGATGAAACTCCTCTCTGTTCGAGTGGCTTTCGCTCCTCGACAGAAACTTGGGACTGTCGTGGTTTAACCTTGGGAGGCCAGGAGCACGGAGGGAGTGGGGGGGGGATAACAAATCTGACCTCTTGCTGAAGCTGACATCATCCAAAGGCGTTCACTCCAACACCAGACAAACACCGAATCTCCTGAAGCACATTTACACACAGTCCAGCGCTAGCTCGCAGACAGTGTGGACACCGGACGACATAAATTCCAATATCATAAATACTGCTATCACCCAAACAGAGGAGCCATAAAGTACTGCTGCCTGTGTCTGGGACTATAAACCTCTGGCGTTACTCATAGGGAAACGAACCACACATGCACAATTTACTGCACGAGATCCCCCCCCCCCCCTTTGTTTATCTTTTAAATAAGCACACTTTATCACCCTCCTGCATAAGCAAATTGCATGCAATGTGTGTTGTTTTAACATTTGATACGCTGTCCAGGAGATTCATTTCTACCCCCACGAATTCAATTGTCTCCGCAATATCCTGCTGCCATAGGCATCATCAGGCCCCATCACCTGTTCGTTATCACCGGCCGTCCTGTTCGGGAGCTCTTGAAGCGGTGCCATGGCGCCGACTCTCAGCTAACAGCAGGTCTCTGAACTTCTCACGCTTGATGGCGGAGGCTGGGAAATTGCGCTAACAACTAATTAACATCACAAAGAGCGTTTTAAATGGACGGACGACACCTGCAACCTTCATTTGCACACGCCAACGCAATATTACCTGTGTTTTTTTTTCTTTCTTCTTCTTTTTCTTTATTTTCGCAGATAACGCGTGCATTTTTTAACACCTTTTTAGAATATTCATTTTTTTCTCGTGGCTGGATTTAGAATTGGCACCACTGTGTGTGCGTGTGTGTGTGTGTGTGTGTGTGTGCGTGTGTGTATTTTTTATGTGTACCGTAAAAAACTAAATAAAATAAGCCACCAGGCCAAAATAGTAATTGTCAAAACAGAGAGCTGGCAGAATTCCTAAAGCTTTATGAGTTTGTGCACCTTTAAAAAGAAAAGAACTGCTATACGCTGTGCCTGGAATAACACAGTCCATTTGTAATTTTCTATTTGAATATAAAATATTTCCAGGCAGCAGTCAGACATGGACCTCCAGTTACTGGTCCGAGTAACAAAGTGCCGCCTGTCAGTCGGAGACACTTTGCTGGCTGGCTGAACTAAGCTGGTTTAGACTGACAAGTCCTCAACGGTGGCAGCCTCAGCCTCGAACTGGCAGGCCTCCGGAGCCTCGGACGCTCCCGCCGCAGATGACCACGGCACAGTCAAGTATCCACGCTCTCCCTCCCTCTCTCCCTCCCTCCCTCTCTCTCCCTCCCTCTGTCTCTCCCTGTTAAAATAAGGTCTGAAACTGCCGCTAACTTCCACAGGACGGTAATGCACTCGCACCTCATTACAGGGCCACATTATGGACTACAGCAGTAATACGGCTTTAATCTTCGCCAAATCGTTATAAATGTCAAGCCGGGGCCAGGGACTTCCCAGTCCGCTGCACCGATGGCTTAGCCCGCTATCCCCCCTCTCTTCCCACGTATTAGCTATAGCCAGAGAATATTACACTCACTGCCAGATCCCCTGAAACTTTCAACCCTTTTGTTCCAACATTCAATGCCCCATTAACATACGGCTTTGAAATCCCCCTCCTCCCCAAAAACACACACAAAAAAAAGCCCCCAAACAGCTAAATATGAAAACAGTCGATACCCCTACTCCTCCACGTACACCCTTACCCCCCCTCTCTCCTCTAATGAGACCCGACATCCCTGTCTCTGGATCCAGACTCTCTGCGTGATAGAGCGAGAGGGACCGCGGCTGTTTATTAATAATGAATTTGGGTTGTTTGCGCGTGTGCGAGCGTTATCAGCGCGCGCACAATCCCACCAATAGTTTGCCCTGATGGGGTAGCTGGGCTCCTCATTAGCAGAACATATTTAATCCAGAAGTTTCTTATCAAATGTCACACCTGCATCTCCAAATGGCATTTTCACATTCATTCGCCTGTATTTGGGAGATGAGGCTCCAAGGTGCTTTGCAGAGATTAAGACGGAGGGAGAGAGCGCGAGCTTATTTTATCATTTAGCGGGTCTGGAAGGAATCCAAGGAGTTTTTGTCTTGTTGTTGTAATTAGAAAGCCTTTTAAGTGATAACGCCTGTATAGGAATATGAATATGTAGCGATCAGGCCAGTCCCCAACCCCCCCCCCCCCCCCCCCCTCTCTCACCAACCCTCCCCTCCCCTCCTCTCCCTTCCCTCTTTCTTAGCTTTTTTTTTTTATTTTTTATAATTGTTGAATGCTGAGTTTTTGTTCTGCGTGCGGCAAGGATTAACTCAGAGGCTTCAGAAGTTTAATGAAAGACTTGAAAGTGCGCACTTTTCCTTGTTTCCCCGACTGTGACAATGTTTCCTCTTTTTTTTTTTTTTTCTCTCACGTGCGATGACACGCGTTCGACTTTTGTCTTTGTTCCTTTCAGGATGGACCTCGCTCTCCTTAAGGAGACGGCACTTGACGAAGCACAATAATGCACAGCCACGAAGCGAAAAACACAGAATCAAAAGAAGTGTTTGAAAAAAACAAAAAAACACTGCTGTCCTATATTCACCGAGCCCAGTGGAGAGCATTTCCTGTTCCCTCTCCAGTTGTAGACGATGGAGCAGGTGTGCCCCCCCCCTCCCTCTCTCAGTAGTGGCATTTAGTCCCTGTGTATATCCAGAAAAGCTGCTGCTGCTAACCATCGGGGCCAGAGATAAGTGCAAAACTGAGAAGTATTGATCCAGTAATAGTGGTTCACGCCTCGACTCTGACACCGTAACCCTGCAGACATAATGTCATAGCCTCTTATCCTTTCCTCTTAACACAACCTGCCTATCTCCCACCGGCTGTCACCTCTAGTAATACGCTTCTCAAAAGCTTCCCCTAAATCACCGAAATCATTGCACTTTCAGACATTATTTATTTCCCGGGCACCTCTTAAAAAGTGAAGCATGATTTACAGTTTGGTAAAAGGTTGTGCCCCCCCCCCACCTCCCCACCTTCCTTTCCTCCTCTTCCTCCGTTTTTCCCCTCTTCCTGTCAAGGTAATTTTCCATCGCCGCCATTGTAAGAGCTGCTACGTAGCAATTACTATGTTAGGTCTGTGTAATTGTGTTGGGCTTACAGCGCGGTGATAAATACAGTGGAGCTAGACCCCGGCATGGTGATCCCAGACACACGCCGGTTTTTCCCGACGTTTTCATTAATTGAAAGCGTCACTGTGTAACAGCGCGGTATTACACTCTGGCAGGTATGAATGAAGTCTAATACAGCTTAATTACTCCGCAGCTAAATGCGTATTGCCGTGATCTCTTATGTGGGTTGTTATTTTTCATTCTATCTGTTACAAATCACAAGTTTGAACCACTGGAGGGTGGGAGCCATAATTAGGGAGGATTTAGGCATCCGGAATTCTAATAGAAAAAAAGAAAAGGCTTGAATAGATGCAAACATCTCTCTCACATACTAAAAGGCTGTAAATGATCAGATGTTCTGCCCAAACTCTTCTTTTTGATCGATGCGTTTCAAAAGGCTTGCCACAACAGTGTCTGGGCCATCGCTGAAGGTTGCCAAACGTTGACATTATATGCAAATGTTGTGTATTAACTTGCAGGCAGCACAGATCCTGCCGTGGCTGGGCCCGGTGCAGCCCACAGCAACTTCCAAGCAAGTTTTTTATTTTTTGTTTTTATGGACAAGGGTTTCTAATTAGCTCTCGGAGGGCTGCAGTTAGCGCGGCACTTTTCACAACAGCCGCTGGGAAGTTGAGCGCTAACTTGGAGGGCTCCATATGTTGCCCAGGAGGCCTGAGAGACGGGACCGATCCCGAGCGTTCCGCATTAGGAGACGCCGTGTTCACTCCTGAGAGATGCCTTTTTTTCTTTTTTTTCATTCTTCCGTGGACGGGGAGGGAAGAGTAGCCAAAGTGAGGTGTTCATCATTGGTTATACGTTTCATTAGCCCGCCTTCATTTAAAATATATAAGGAGGCGTCGATGCAAAAGAAATCGATTCAAAGATGCTCTACGAGTTCACAAACAACTTTCACCCTGGTAGCTGAAAAGATGTGGTCACATGCTCAAAATGTGTATTGTCTCTTAAAGGTGTACACCACTAAAACGTCACTTCACATAACAAAACAAAATGCTGTCCAAACAGTATTGCAATAAAATGTGAACAAAAGTGACCTCTTCTCCAACTAATATACGTGCAGGTAACACTTCCCATGTCTATAATGCATTATAAACTTATAACGCGTTTTTATCTGCTTATAGCACTGTATTATCATACTCATAGATATCCATAATGTTTTATAACAATAATCATAACACATTATCAAGTATTTTATAAGGCCGTATAAGGTCAAGTATCATAATAAAATTCCTGGTCATTCCCATAGTTTTAATACAATAATCACTGTTATAATGCATTAATATCACTGTTATAATGCATTATAATGTGATTATAAGTCACTAAGTGGTCATTGCTTGCTTTAATATTGAATCCACATGAATCCATGCAGTAACTAGACACAAAACGTTACTTAAAGCAGCCACAATATAATGTAGTATAATAGTGATTATTATGCATTTTGAAAGGATTATAATGTATTACAACTGTAGGAATTGTGATACACTAGGATCCTTGCAAAAGGTGCCAGTGAGACCGTGCTATGAGCAGATAATGACACATAATAAGTATCCCTATGATGCATTATAGACATGGCTGTCGTAGAAAGTGTTACCAATGTCCAGTCTCAGGTGCTTGAGGAACAGTAACAGACTCTGATTCACCGGCGTCCATTCTGAAGGTGCAGCTGGCTGAGCTGAGACATCAGCAGTATCTATGTAGAGTCGGTGTCTCCCGCGAAGGCCTCGGCTAACCCTCATCTCCATCTTCCTTTTCAAAGCTCTGATGATCTTCAAAAGCTGATTCCCGCAGAAGGAAACCCCTGGTTCACCCTCCCTCCCTCTCTGCTCTCTCTGCTCTCTCTCTCTCTCTCTCTCTCTCTCTCTCTGTTTCTGAATTGCCATCTCAGTTTTCCTCCCCTTTTCTCTCAATCAGCATGCGTTCTGCTTTTGACCCCGGCGGGCGCAAAGAAGAAGAAAAAAACCTGATGATGTGCCTCATTAACTGAGGCATCACACTGGCTTTTTCAACTTATTGTCTCTCGCACCTTATCCGGCCCTTCATCTTAAACTTGGAATAAATTAGAGCGATAGCGATCACGCGTGTGCCATTAGTCACAAATGAAGTGGTTAACGCAAAAAGAAAAAGGGGGGAAGATAAGGCTGAGATCTGATGCCGAGTCATAAAAGAGGAGGCAGATTGTTGTAAAAAAAAAAATGAGGCGGCGACATTACTACTAAATTAGCTTGTGCTGTTTTTTCTTCTTCTTTTCCCCGTCCATCCTGAACACAGCCCCGGGAGGAGTGGCAGAGACAGGACGCCATTGTACGGCACTTTCAGACATTATTCTTTGAACAAATACTTCAGATTAAACAGGAGGCGCTGATGCTGCCTTTACCTTCTGAGATGTATTTGCTTTTAATTCATACATTCGATTTTTAAAAACAATTTCTCTATTGAGGCATTAGAGGCCAAATGACGGTCCTGAGTAAATAGAAAACGGGAGGGGTGGTCTTGATAAGAGAATACAGTGTTTGTTCAAGTTTGCTTCTGTTGGCTAAGCAATGACTTTTGTTCTCAGGTGAAGCTTGGTCCCTATCTTATGTTCAGTCATGGCCTCACAGCTTAATGCTCATAATATCTGGGGGGATAACTTGTTCCAAAAAGGGATTTTCAGAGGCGACTGTTTCAGCTCAACTTGAAAAAGAGAATGAGGACAATAACCTAATTCAGTGCAGAGGACAATTATGGTGTAAAAAACAACAACCAAGTGACACATCGCGGGCCGAGGTAGCATCGCTCCTTTCTGAAGAAGACAAACTGGCGGATTGAAGGTCTCTTGAATCCGGGCTGTCGCTGGGGGTAGGGGAGCTCTTGTAATTTGCAGAACCGAATCCATGGAGCGGGCATAAGGGAATAAGTTGGAAGGGGAAGAAGACAGAGAACAAACCTGGCAGGCACGTTGAGGCCATGCCAGTCCTGCCTGCGCCACGCGGTGTGGCAGGGGGGCAGTGCCAGGAAATGTGGCAAGAGGAGGAAAGATCAAACAACAAGGGCTGCAGATCTCCACCAATCTGCTCTGTATTAATGTCGGAGCCAAGGAGCAGCTGAACCAGACGTGATCCACAATGTGTGACAGCGTGCGCGTGTGCGCGCGTCTATATGACCATTCGCCGCAAACTGGACCACATTCGTGATGGCCTGGTGGTATGAGAGATGACTCAGAACTGTCACAGAGGTTTTTTTTGTTTTCTAACTCGTCCTCGGAGGACACTGGAGACTTTGTAACGTACTCGAGCGGCAGAGCTTGAATCTGAGGTTTCATACCGAGGTATTTGTGTCTCTGGATGTCAGACACACAGTTGCCCATGATGGAGTGGCGGTAAACCTGACGCCTGTTTTTTTCGACACGCCTCCCGGCTCCAGTGGGCTGCCATGCGCGAGCGGGGGGGAGGGGGCCCTCCGCATCCCGCTCCAAAAACTTGTTCTGTATAGCCGCAATAAAGCAAGCAGACGGCAAATGAGCTCCACGCTGCCATCGCTCCCTCCCGGACAGATGGCGAAATTAGACAATATGCTTTCCAAAATTACACTGCAATCACACGGCCACGTGTCTGTCTGTCTGTCTGTCTGTCCGTCCGTCCGTCCTGCATGGCAAGCCGGGGTGTGGCGCCTGCCTGGGCGGGGGTGATGGGGAACCAGCCGGAGCCAGCCTCGTTGCTGTTGATTGATATCGTAGCACTGCGATGGGATGTAGGGCCAGCAGGAGCATCAGTGGATGTGGGGAGGAGACGGGGGGGGGGGGGGGGGGGGGCAGCTAGGGAATGAGCTTGTTCTATTACACTGCATGATGAACAGCCTGCTATTTGGAGTGGATCCGCGGGAGCCAGTTTGTAGCGGCCGGGTCCTTGGAGAGATGTGGGAGGAGAGCAAATGTTTGAGGAGCGGACTCTGCAACTGCTGAGTCTCCCAGTGCTCTGTGTGTATTTGTACTTTTTATTATTTTTTTTAGAGGTGGGGGGGGGAGTGACACAGAGCATCTTATGACAATATTAGCCTCCATCCCTCCGCGTCTTTTTGAACAGAATCTTGAAGCGGAGACTGATAATGGTATCTCCGGCTGATACGGGGCGTCTCTGCTTGGGAACTGGGAAAGGTCTGCTGTTTTTTGGGGGGAATCTCTCTTGAAAATCTTGTCTCAGGGAAATTACGTTATTCCTCTGCCACGCGGAGTCAGAGATAGAATTGCAGAAGTTGGCAGCTCGACTATCTTGTCATGTAAATAATTCAGTCGAGGGGCCTTCCCCCTGCCCTCAAAAAATAAAAGAAACTCTTTCATAGTTACTGTACAAACATGGCACTGGCATTATGGCCTAATTTGGAAGTAAAGCCCGACATTTTGACTATTAAAAGACAAACAAAACAAAGTGGGAACCATTCTAAAGATGTGAAACAAAACAACGCGAATCAACTCTTTTCTCCTTTAAATACATTTAAAACTCACCTCCAGCTCAGCTGCAATGATTAAAGTATCAATTTGAAAGTGAGGAATATCCTCTAATTAACTAAACAAACATAAACGCAGCCATTACTGGGATGAAAGTGGAGCCGCAGATGGCAGGATAGTCGGATTCTGGACTGAGTCACGAGCGTAGCAGCCAGACAAAGCGAGTGGGAAAAAAAACAAAAAACGAGGAAGTTGCGGCTGAAAGAGTTGGGACTTTCTGAAGACACTAATGGTATATATGCAGTAGGATGATCACAGCCACGGACTGCTCATTGCGGGCTTTGATTGGCCTCCCGGTCCGTCGCCCGGGAGAAGCCCTTGGTCCCCTCGGTGACGGCTCTGTCTCCGTCTTTGTGCCCCCATTCGAGCAATTACGCCCAGCTACATGTTTTCATATGGGAAACGGATGAGGGCGGGGAGGGTGGCGGCAGAAAGGGGGGGGGGGCGGAAGGGGTGTCGTGTGAAAAAGTAATTTTGGCGCCGCACTCTTCAGTTCCGGTCATGCTCGGTACCGACGCAAATTAAAACCTCCCCCCGGTAGCCTATGTAAATACGCTGCCTACTGCGCTGCGCTTTAATGAGCCATGATATGAAAGACATCTAAAACCAACGGAAAATAACTGGCCACTTAAAGGTGGGGTGCGTCTGACAGGTGACAGGTAGAGTCGGGGTTTAAGACAGGGTTGGGTGGTGGGTGGACGGGTTGGTGTTTTTTTTTCCACGGGATGATGGGGGCAGACCAGCTCTGGCATTCAGGAATAATCTAGAGCGGTGCGCTGCGAGCCAGGGGAGAGCAACCAGCTTTTTAGCCTCGGGCGTCTCAAAGAATTCTGGGTGGCGGTGGTGAAGAGGGAGAAAGGGGGGAGCAGGTGGAGATTGTGTGTGTGTGTATGTGTGTGTGTGTGGGGGGGGGGGGGGGGGGGGGTACCTGTTATGTGCTCATTTTTAAGGGGGTGGGATGTTAGGTGAGACGTGAAAGGAGACAGTTACTATGTCTCCTGCCTTGAGACACAGCTCATTGTCACCAACTTAAAAAATGTACATAATTTCCCTCCACGTGCGCACACACACACACACACACACACACAGCCCTCGATCCTCTAATAACCTGTCTTCTAAAAACCTTACAAGGATTACCTATCTGGGAATCTGCTTTGTATGCAGAATGTGATGGCGGAATGGAAATGAGCAACTGTTCAAGATGGCGCCTTCCAAAAAAAAAAAAAAAAAAAAAAAGGGAACCACATCTGCACAAACCGATTAATCCGAAACATTCAGAGGGAATCGCAAGTCATTTACAATATCACAGAATCCATAATCAAGATTCACTGCCAGAGCCGGAGTCTGCGGCTCGGAGTCAATGCCCAGTTCAATGAGGGCTGATGGAATGTATAATTTCATGACAGATGCACGCATTCACAGGCGAACACAAGGTCATTTTAACATTCGCAGGCAAAAAAAATAAAAAATACAACAACTCACCCAAGAAAGGAAATGCACACCCAATTATTAAGGGGCGAGATGAGGCAATAGAAAAATAAATATGTAAAATGTTTGTTCACTGATAGCAGACTATTCATGAAATGCAAATTGGGCATCATATACAAATACGTGTGCTGCTCTTAATAGCAACGTGTCCATGTAGCTATTGGGAAACACGGCATCCTATGGCTATAAATATGCGTCTCTAATTGGACAAATCCCAGTGTATGCATAACATTAATTAGGGTGATCATGTTTATTGTAAAGATTATGAGCTTATTTGTTCTAACAGGTGACTCAGTGAGAAGACATTAGGAACAAACCGTTGTGGTCTTCTTGGACTCACAGTGGGAGGAGACCAGTTTAATGCAACTTGAACGCAATGCATTTTAAATGTGGAAAATGGGGCAAACAGATATGCAGATTAAAAAAAAGAAGAAAAAAAATCTGTGGCATGGTTTGTTGGTTTTGAACCTTGCCAAGCCATGCTAAATCCGGTCTTTAAAGCCACGCAGCGAGCCATAAAGGTAGGAGCCGGCTGATAGGCCGGTGAGATCCATTGTTGTTGGGCCATCTGACAGTCCGACACGCGAGGACGGGGGAAACAGAGGAACAAGCCAGTGGGGTGCCTTATGAATTTAGACTAAGTTGAGATTCAACATTTGGACAAAACACACTCTCTCTCCTGTGAACTGTCTACAAATGCAAACCAACCCACCAACAACCGTACTGGTGAAAAAGCATTTTACCTTCCTGGCATGTGCTTTGACAACACGTGCCAGAGTCAATTGAAGTAACAATGTGCGGAGAAATAAGTGACACTGACATTGCTATAATATGTGTGAATCCCTGTTAAGCAGAATTGTAGATGTCAACAGCTTTAAGGCTGAAATACTCGCTATTTTTTACATTGACAATGGACGTGTGCAATGTGATAAGGCGTTACAGCAACGGATCCCTTCGTATGATGTCTTACAAAAAGTGAATGCTCATTTTTCGCACACGCTCCTACAAATGTCAAGCAACACGAGCGATCAGAGCAGAAGCTGTTTAGGCCACGAATCTACTTGGATAGGTTTAAGAAAAGATTGTAGTTTGGGTTAAAATAGTTAGTTTGTTACGTAAGTTACCGAACAAAAGTAGCGTGAAATAAGTCAATGATGACTCTTGGTTTCACACGGGACACGAACAGCAGCCTCCTGGGTGAAAGTCCTGTGTTTGATTGATGTTTTCCCCCCGACATCCTCCCCATGTGTCAAAATACAGATGTAAGAACCAGCCTGCTCTCAGTGATACAACCACAGACAATAATCAATCATCCAATTCTGCATTGAGTTTTTAGCCTCTTTTCGCTCATTGTTTTGGTCGCATGTCCCCTTTATGGCTCTGATTAAACCATTGAAGGTCACAAGCCCAGCCCAAAATGGCAGACAAAGTTAGTGACTAGCTTGCTCACACCATGAAAAGGGGTTGTTGTACTCAAGAACACTTTTTTGAAGTCTTGCACCTGTCTTGGTCTCCGCCCTCCGCCCCTTCCTTAACATATCTGTAGATATTAGCATTGGAAGGACACTATGAACCTTGAACAGGACTCGGTTAGCTTTGGACTCGGTCTTGACTCGTACTCGGGTAGACCTGGTCTTAGACTTGGACTCAATCAAGTTGGTCTTAACTACAGCCTTTTAACGGAGCAGTTTGCAAACTTAAGACCTAAATATACATCAGCAGAGCTAAAGAGAGAGCAAAACAAAGGAAGAAACCCGACTAAAAATGAATCTTACACAAGTCTGCTGCCAGTGTTAATAAGCAATGGTTTGCTAACAGGTTAACCCCCCCAACATTGAATATCATTGAATGTTGGTGAAAGAGGCTCTTCCTCTCTCGTGAATCTGCGACACCGAAGTAAAAAGTTCATGGAGGCTGAAGATGCTGAGACGCCTCCCTGACCAGTTTGGGTCTTTCTTCTTGCCCGCGTCCCCTCAGCTCTGATTGCAGAAGCGGCCGGACAAAGAGCCATCTCTCACCCTGGCAACTTGGTGTGACCTTGTGGGGCTGAATAAGACTGTAAAATTGATTCAGCTCCCGTAATAAAAGAGCATACACATTATCAGCATTCTAATTATAATTAATACAGGCAGCAGCAGCAGACCCATTATTTACGATGGAGAGAGAGGGGGGGGGTAAGCAAACACAATAATAATCTGCTCCATATTTTTATTGATACGTTGATGAATGGCTCTCTTTCGCACAAAACACCAATGGAATGTCTCAGCGGCCGATCACACAAGTGCTGATTATTTCACCGCCAGTTACCTTCACCTCCCGCCTCGCCTTCCCTTCCACCCCCTCCTCTTCTGTCTTTCATTACCCCTTTGTTTGTATCACCTTAAGTCCCTCACTCCAGACCTCATTACCGAGAGCCGGATCAGGTGATTAGAGCCAACTAACCTCCAGGAGGCGAGTTACTGTCAGAAACAAACAGTCCAACATCACACAGGCGTCCCCCCTGTCCTGCAAAGAGATACACAGCCATTCTGAATTCAGGCCAAACCTTAGTCAGTTTTCGGGTAATTTAAGCGGCACAATGAGATATTCTTACAAAAAAAAAAAGTCCTTCAGTGACACCGCGTTCTCCAGTGCTGTTACACTATCCAAATACAATGAGGGGATAGTAATTGTTGTTACATCTATTATTTTCATTTGATTGTTTGCTGGCTTTATCTTAGAACAGCATCTGTACTGTTCCAGTGGTAAAAAAATAAAATAAAAAAGCTTTTATGAGAAGTTAAAATCGTTCCTTTTCTCGACGGATTATGCAGAATGTAGACTGCTGGCAGAGAATGAGAGAGAACGACTTTATTAAACAGTCTCCGGATATTCTCTATCCAGTGAATATCTGGTTTACTGAGCACAAAAGACCCCACTGCCTCACAGTCAAAGTGTGTCAAATAAGAAGACAGCAACCTTCATATCTAGGTTATCCTTTATAATTAGGTGTCTAGTAGCGTATGCCATTTCCCCTGTTTGATAATTGTAGTCCATCCCTCCTAATTTTGCACAGAGTCAGACAAAAAAGAAGAAGAAAAAATTGCTTATTTGTGCCTATCTTCCTTATTAATTCTCCTCACAAATCCTTGATTATTTTCCAATCCTTTCCTCTGATATCTCTGGCTCTGTTTGTCTGTTTCACTCACTCCTCCACTGAGCAGTCTGCCTTCCTTCTCAATCGCCTGTTTTGTTTCCCGTTTTAATGAACAGTTGGATTCTTTTATTTCTCTACAAGTGCTGGATTTGCCTTATCACCCCCCCGTCCCTTTGAGGGTTGCCAATTGGTTTTATCCACGGATGTATCATTTCTTAGGCTTCCTCTTTTTTTCTCCACAAAGAGAAAGAACCACTCTGTCAACAAGCCTCTCCGGAGCCAGAGATTAAAAACCTCAACATCACCTACCTTCCAGCGCTACTCCCAACTGGTTTGTGTAAAACTCAATTAAACTTGTCCCCACTGAATTTCACATTACAGTACATTAAAAGGAAATTCTTCAAGCGTGATGACAAAGCTCAAACCTAGCTTCAGAGCCGCCGTTTAGGAGCTTTTCCCTAAACGTTGTAGTCTTCAGTTTTTATTTTCATTTTTTTATTTCTTTTGACTGGGGAAGAAAAACAAACAAACTTTATGATTTATTTATTTCAGGCGTGCTGAAAGTCACAGCGCTCCGCTCGGCGCACAAACGGCGAGGTCTCCGCCGATCAATTAGCTCCCCGACAAAAAGGTAAAATGCAGCCTTGTGATGATTAAAGGTACACGCGCTCAAAAGTAAGCAGGACATAATGATAGTTGTCAAGCGTGTGACATTAGCCATCTTTGTAAAGATACAGATGTTAATCTGGCTGATTTTTTTAATCTCGATTTCAGAGGCTCGCTGAGTCGATAACAAATTATTCCACCGCCTTCATACAATCTGTCTGGGTGGAAAGGGAGTGTTCAGTCAAGCGTCGCGCCCGACGCGCAGGTCGATGTGTTGTGTTAACTTCATTCACATGTGATGATGCGCTTTCAACTACAAGATAGCGAACCTGAGATTCAAGGAGGGGGGGGGGGGTAGTCTATTCTTTTGTGGTTTGTGTTTCTCCCTCCTGAGTGGGAGAGAAAAACGCGGAGAGGTTTTGCTACAAAGCGGAGGAGGAAGGAGGAAAGGGGAGGCTTTGGCTCGGCTTCAGCCAGGTCTGCTCCACAAGAGGAGAGTCTTGCCCCACCACCACCACCACCACCACCCTACCATACAGCCATCCCTCCCCACAGCTCAAAGGTGTTTTTTTGTGAGATTAGTGAGATGAGGTTCAGTCTGTGTTTTGGGCCAAACATGCCCATCCTCTGACACGAGGGTGGACTCCCGACTCCGACTGGGCTACAGACCAAGATCACTCCCTCTCGCCTCCTCTGCTTCCTCCTCCATCCTCTCCAACACATGACATGTGTCACCGCCACAGATCTGCTCTGGAAGATACGACCAGTTGAAGGTCAGGGCGAATCCCCAAAGCAGAGAATAGAGAGGCAAAAAGAAAATGTCTCTATCCCCCTTTTTTTTTTTTACACTGATGGACTATTTAAAAAAGTTCATTTTTCTTAAATGCTTAGCACATTTCACGGTGCTGTAATGTGAGCGCTATAATGTGAAATCTCCATTAGCCGAAGATGGGCGCCGCAGTAATGCAACGGATATGTCCATTTGACTTGTTCTGGGGGAAAAAAAAGAATTTTTGTCTGGATTTAAAACCCATGTAATATTCATATTTTCTATTTCACAGCACAATAGCCAGCGAGGAACTAAAGTGATTATACATAGCCAGAGTCAAACTCCAGGGCCGTTATCTATTATGGTTTAATAAATCAACAGAGGGAGATTCAGGGAGCACAAATATTCCGGAGTCATTTCCTGAGTCAAATATGTTTGATGAGATAAAAAAAAAAAAAAAACGAGCGAGGGATAAGAAATATTTAAATGGAGGATTATTTTTACATGGAATTACATGAAACGATGAGTCGTCATGTGTCGTCACGCAGCGGCTTCAGTCATCTGTAGTCGGAGGTCTAGAGCAACCGAACTTCATTTAACTCACCGCTGACAAAATATCATTCAGTCCGAATGCGTTTCTGAGGCCAGGTTCACTCAGACAGGAGGGGAAAAGGGGGCCACCGTGTAATTATTTGGTACTTACAATGTCCTATACACTTCAGATTTGCGAGGATGGCGAGCATAAAATCTGTTTACTATGGAGCCCAGTTCCTCACTCCTCTTCTGTGTGGACGGAGCCCTTTGAATAATTCATAGTGAGAGCCATAGGCATATGCGGTGGAGAAAGAAGAAGAAGAAGAAGAAGAAAAAAAAAGTGTCGAAGAATATCACACCAAAGATGGCATCCTCCATTATGTGCGCCGTGCCCACGGACCTCACGTAATGTAATTGGATAAAAGTCAGATGCTGCATATTGAGGAGCTACATAAGAGTCTCCGGGATGTGCTAATTGACTCTAAAGCAGCTGCAGAAAAGTAGCATCGCATGGCTTATTGTCTTCTCATATTTATCTGCAACACCTCATTACTTTTTCGTGCCGTTACAAGAAATAAGTGGAATAAATTTACTCGCTACAACTTGTGTTCAAAAAGCATGACCTCTCCCAAATAGAACAAGGGGAAGGAAGGAAAAAAAAAAAAAAAGTCTTAAATAAGAATGTCATTATTCTGATTCGGTCCAGCAAAGATGTTTTTGTTGTCATTTATACTTCTGTTGACAACTTGTCTCATCAGGATGTTAGTGAATGAAACAGTATGACATGCGTTTTACATATCAAAACTGCCGAGCCTTTCATTTAAAGACACGTCATCGTCACTGACGACATCTTTATTGACAGGCAAAGCCCCCGGAGATTAGACGTGCTGGTCTAATTAGTCTCTCTCTACACCGTCGTGTCTACACACTCGCAGTCCCTAAAGGAAAGTGATCCAGACAGAAGCAACCAGTCGTGGAAGAAGTATTCAGATCCTTTACTTCAGTAAAAGTACTAGTACCACACAGTGAAAATACTGCATTGAAAATGTCCCCTCAGTATAAATACATATAAGTACATGTTGGGCAGCTTGATGTTTTTACAATGCCTCATATTTTTAAAACATTTTTCATATATTTTGTCGGTAAAATCCTAATTCGTAAAATCAACCAACTGTCAAACGGACTTAAATGCAGTTCTTGGATAAATAAGTCGCATTCGGCCACCGAAGCGACACTCTGAAGAGGAAGCGGGGACGATGATGGATGCGGTGGCCGTGTGACTGTAGAAAGGACTCGGTGGGCCGGCTTGCTTAATTCCTGACATGAAATATTACCCGCAGCACTCCACGGAGCGGACCTGCTTGGATGGCGGCAGAGATAGCATCCATCCCTTCAGTGCGAGAAACAAACAAACAAACAAAAGCTCCGAGACCCCTGACCCGACCGAGGAGGTACAACTGATAAGTTAGTACCAATTTCTCCCTCCTCTCCTGCTTCCCTCTCTTTCCTCTGAATAGCATTCCTCTGCCTTTGGCCCCAGTTTCACCTTGCTACGCCTGTGCCCTTCTATTAAAGGTGGTAATGGCTGCCAACTTCCCTCAGGCCTTCTTTTTAATATTTGTCACTCATGAAAGAAATGGGGGTGAGGGGGGCGGGGGGAGATGATAAATCTTACTTTTGCCAGCTAAGGGCTTCTATCTCCCAAACAGAATGAAAATCCAGTCCAAAACACTGCTGTGCGCATTAGGGAGCTGTGGGTTTAAGCCTTGTCCGCCATGATCAAACCAGGATTTATGAAGCATCATAACTCCCGACAACATCCAGCGGCTTATTAATTTTATATATTTCTGTCCATTCCCTGATATTCCCAGCCTTGACAGTCACTCAAGATAAGCCAAAAGCGTTCTGACAGGATGGAGGGTGTGTATATTTCTCACTGTTCTGCCGCTCCCCTCCAGTTGAATAGGTTTAGCGGAAAAACCTTGAGACTGCCGCGGTGTGATTTGTCTCCGTTTTTTGTCTTCACTTGCAACCTTCCCATTTGTAAGGGCCCTTAAATCAGCCTTGCAGTCTGCTGAGGCATGAGAACAGGCCAGACAGAGGCAGGGAGGGAGGGAAGAGGGAGGGTTTGGGTGTACGTCTCAATATATGTTTATGCACAAAGAGAGCGAAGGAGGGAGGGAGAGGAGGAGCTGATTGGCTCCATCAGAGTATCACACGTGTGGTTGAATTTTAATCAAAACACTGACTAATCACCATTTACAGGCCGCCTATATAAAGGCCTGTTCTCCGATATGAGAGGGCAACATGCTGATAGGGTTTAATTTAACCAGAGTCTAGGTCGGAGGCTCGATTTAATGCGGCCCACAGGAAAACTGAGCGGGAAGGCAAGAGAGACGTGGTAGTTCTTTATGCAATGATCACATAAGTTCACATCAATAAAGCCCTCGCCCATTACCAGAAACGCTACACGGAAGGGGAGGGGCCCTCTGCTGCGCCTCGGCGCAACACAATCGGCTCTAACTCTACCGACAAGCTCCGCAGAAGCGGTGACGGGTCCTGACAGGCTGCTTCAAGATAACTCCCGTAACCTTTTGAACCCTGGTTTTCTCTTAATTCCCCCCCCCCTTTTTAAAGTAGCTTAAATTTGGGGGGGAACTCATTTCTGAAGTGTGTGTAATTGTCACATATGTACACTGCAATCTGCTTGTTTCCTCTTTGAAGTTAGATGATGCTCATACAGTGGAATATTCAAATTGAACCCTGTGGTTTGATGGCTGTAACCTCAATAGAACTCCACCATAGTTCTGCCTCAAATGTTAGCTTCAAATGAAGTGTATTTGATGAACAGGGCAATACTTTATCATTTTAATTGTTCATAGTCGTAGCCTTCACCTTCACTGTTTGCAGCACTAGATGTCAGCAAGGGATGTCATATTTTTTTTAGACACTCCATTACCCAGAAATCTTACAATATGATGTAAGGGACACATTTCCTTTGTAAGATAGGAATGATGCAAAGCAATGGGGCACTGTTTTATTTTACACTTTCCTCAGTGATATGATGACACGATGAACAAATGTGTGCTACGGAAGAAATACCATATGAGTAAACAAAAGAACTGCTGTGCACAGTGTCTGTTACAGGGATTCAATGTGGAGTTATTCATCTAAAAATATAAAAATATAAAATACAGTTTCTACAGCTGCAGTACAAGCTGTGAAGTATGCGACAGCGCAGATGCGGAAGACCAAAAAACGCTGACCAATCAGAGCAGGGCTTTTTTTCGAAAGGGGGGGTTTAAAGAGACGGGCGCTAAAACGGAGCGTTTCAGAGGATGAACACATGTATATTCAGGCAGACAGTATGAGAAAAATAAAGTGTTTTTTTAAACATAAAAGCATGTAAACATGTTCTAGTAGCAACCCTAAATACATGAACCTGAACATGAGCATGACATGTTCCCTTTAAAAGTCTTTATTCGCTTTATATTCACATACCGTCATCCATTTAGTCCTATACAGCTGAGGAAATGTTGCCCACCGAACACCTTCAATAATAGAGGTTAGCTGCCTTGCTCAAGGGAACAGTGAGAGCAGTTGAGAACGATTATCAAATAGTAATGCTCTATTTAGCCAAAGTGTCTGATGTTTCCAAACTTTCACTTGAGGTCAGAGCCCTCCTGAAGTCTGCACTTGGTCTCCTGACGGCCCCCAAACCTCTGATGCCAGCTCCGATTTTCTTCCCCCTTCATTTCTTCCAGCTGCCTGCCCTCTGGCCACGACCCCAACCGAGCTAACTAGCCACAGTGGCTATCACACCCAGCAGTGTTTGACTAAGACCCTAGCATGCACTAGCCGGCCGCAGCCACAGCGACTGAAGCACGCAGCGGCGAGGAGGCAGGCAGGATGTAATCTCCAGGAGCTGTTGATACAGGGAAACACACAGGGTTCGGGTCAAAGGGATTAAAATGGTGGAGGTGCCGGCTGTAAGAAGGAGAGGGGCTGTGGAATAGCGACGGGAGCAGCGGGCGAGCCACCCCACAACAGAGAGGAGTGGGGGAGATTACAGGGGGAAATGGCGCAAGGGGGATTCCTGCGAGGAGAGGGGAAGAAGTGACTCCAAATGGCAATCGGAACACGGCATTAGTAGCCACTATTCAACAGTATGCAGGCTTAGCGAGCTCAGGGCAGCGGCAGAGGTGGTCATGTTCCTTGTGCCGGTCAGGTGATGCTCGCTTTCTATAGGTGACAGGTGTAAGGAAAACATGGAGGGGAAAAAGAAGAAAGCTGACATCTTCACAGCTCCACTTGAGGACTTTCGTCTCTGCCGCTCAGTCACCCCTCTGTGACTGTCTCAATAATGTCAATGCCAGAAAGAGAAGATAACAAAAACTTAAACAAATGAGGCCAACTCTGCTGGGTAATATCGAGCGGGGATGTCTGTCTGAGGTTTTTATTTTTTATTTTTAACTGAGCCCTTCATGCCTATGCAAACCTCACATGGTTTGGATAGAGTTCCATCAACAAAACATGTCAATCACTGCTCCGTGAAAAAAGGCAGAGATACGAGACTGAAACCTATCTCGCGCAGACCCAAATACTGTACTCACGGCTTCCATTTCACAGTCTGTGGGAGAGTGGAGTTCAAAAATCTCACATCCATTTTTTATTTATTTTTTCTTCAATCCAAGGGCTCAGATTCCAGTTACATTTCACATTGAATAGACTTGTGTTTCCAGCAGTCTAACCCTCTTCTAGTATGCTGGCTAGTGGAGCGATGACAGATTGGTTTCCACTCACTGCACGGGGAGCACAATGGAGTGGCTTTGACAGAGTTAAGAGAAACAGTGCATCAATGCCCCCCCACCCCACCCCACATCTCTCTTTTTCTGTACACACACACACCTCTTCCACTCTCCCTGCTTTTGCTTCTCGTTCTCTCTCGCTTCCCTGGGGCTTGGAGAATGGATGGCCCTGTCTGACCTGGACGACACTGATGTCTAGTCCTCTACACTACTGTACCTACAGCACGCCTGTCTGCTCGCTCGCAGCTCTGTCCACTCTCTCTCTCTCTAACACTCACACTCACACACACACACACACACACAGCGAGTGCACACAAGGCACCCATCTCTGTCACCCAGCGCCGACAGGCAGAGGTCAGCAGAGCTCAGGCACTAAAGCAACCTAGAGGAGGTGCTCATACTGATAGCAGCCAATAGCAGTGTCATGGTGAAGACAGACACAAGGCTTATCCACCTTTAAAATGTAGAAACAGCGCTGTTACTTCACTGTAAATGACCGTAATTTGAAACGGAACAACAAGTCCTCACAGTTAAATGGCAAAAACAGGTCATTGCCCTCTGCATGAATCCGCGTGAGGAACTTCTTCAGTGGATGATTCAGCATGTCGTAGAAAACCAACCCTGGTTGCAACTTTTCCTCAGAATCTCCACGTGATTAAAAAGCAAAATGAAACATGTGTTAGCCACGCGTCCCTCTAGCAGGATTCACAGCTTTACAAGTATCACATTTTCCAAATTGCTACAACTACACCCCTTTAAAGCTCATTGTCGAACCCGCCCCACGCGTCCCTGTGTCCTTACCCATGGCATTGGGCTTTAAGAGGGGTGGAACAGCGAAGATCCCGTGACCAGATAAGCGCGATAAAACAACCTGCAGATAAGGCACTAATGCTAGAGGTGGCTTGGTGTTTCTCTCGTGCGCCGCAATGAGAAAAGAGAAACAGTGATATCACACTGATACGGCGCTCTAAAGACTACGGGGGCTATGTGGGTTTTTTATTTTTTTCTCCCACGCAGGTGGATGTACAATCAATAAAATGGATTAGCTGCAAAGGTATGTATAAAGGTTATCGCCGAGTTCTGCCGCATGAACACAGCGGCGACCCCACGAAACAATTTTGTAATGCGCCGAGCTATTTCTTCAGAGGAAATCTGATTATGTTTTGCCCGGGCCTAAAAATTGATTTGCAGGGGGGTATACATTATCAAAGGGAAAAATTGCTCCCGCTACAGCAGACCTCATGAGGCTCGAATGGAATTGTTCTAACTCTATTCTCTAAGGTAGCAGTATCATCGTGGCACTTTTTTTTTTCTTCCACTGTCATCTCCTCTTTTTCTTTCCCCCCTCTTCACTGTGGGCTTTTATTCTCCCCCTCCCCAAGTAGTATGATCGTCTCCTCTCCCCCTCAGTGCATCAGAGTTTCACATAGACTCAGTTTCACTTGTTTAGTTCCACTCGCTGCAGTCCTGTGTGTCAACCCTCAGAGAGACTTTAACCGTGTGGTTTTCCATCACGCTGACTGACGATCTAAACACCCCTCCACCCCAGTGATTCCTCTATCGCTCTCCCTCCATCTCTCTTGCTCACGCTCTCTGACAAACACACACGCACACACACACACACACACACTGTGACCCCCTTCGAGCCTGATAAAAAAGGCGCCACCCCCCCCTCCCACCTCCAAAAAAAAAGCTGTGTGGATGTGCAGAAAGGCCCCTCTCTCCAGCTCTCAGCTTTTGTCTCTGATTATCCTTGCACACACACACACACACACACACACACATCCATGACCCCCTACATCCTCTCTCCCACACACACACTCTTCTTCTCAACCTGCTTTAGGATCTTGTGTGTATGTATGTGTGTGTGTGTGTGTGTGTGTGGTGGTGGGGGGGTTTGACTCTGACCAATGGCATCCAGCAGCAGGGCTTTATCCTGAAGCACACTGACAATGCTTTTCACACCTACTTACCACAGCAGAGATGGGGGCGGTGGGCTGCATCATGCACCCGGGCCTAACAGCAGGCATAAGGGCTTTTAGAAGACACACACACAAACACACACACACACACGCACACACATAGAACGGACTCTCTTTAATTACTGACTCAAGATCCCGCCAGTAGATTAAAAAAAAAGTCTTGCAGAAGCTTATTTTCATATCCGTGGAATATTTTTTCAATGAATATGAAAAAAGGCCGTTGATTATGCCGTTAAGGCAGGGGGAGTTATGGGAAATATAAAGTACATATAATCACATTAACTTGCAGTGATTAATGTAATAAAATGTGATCTTTTTTTTCTCCCCCCCCCCCCCAATCTGTATCTGAACACATTCAACACTGAGGAGACATGCTCCAAATGTTAAGAAGCCGCTTCTCGAAAATCCACTTAGGCAGTTCTGTGTGACGTATCACATTCTAATACAGTGCAGCAAAGGGAAGGGCGCACGTGCACATTCGATGCCCGGCGTTTTGAGCTTCAGTCCCGGACACACAATCAGCCTTCCCGCATGATCAATACCGAAGCATTCCTCATCATCGATTATACAATTATAGAGAAGTTAAATCTGTGACACACTCTCATGTACGAGCATTAACCAATGCAGCCGGCGGTGGAGTCTGAGAGGAAGGGAACAAGCCTCCTCTTCCCTCACTGCTTTTTTTTTTCTTCTTCTTCTCTTCTCTCTTTTTTTTTTTTTTACGTGGTGCTTAAAGGGAGCTCAGCGTAGTCCAGGTACTTCACTCAGATGATTATAATGCCACGAGGGTGCAATACATCACTCTTATTAGCCACACTGGAGCACAATGGTATCATAATTAATGGTCGCAGCAGGATTGAACACTGCCCTGACATGGAAAAGTGGGCCTACTTAAGCTCTACAACGCATTTAAATATGCAGAGTGAATGGCACAACCCAAACCCTCCTGCTCTAAGGACAGCCCACGCTCATTAGCCTGACACCTTTCCGTGGCACTGATACAAGGACGGCCGGCGCGCACGCTCACAACACGAGTCGAAGGCGCACGCGCAAAAAATAAATAAAAAAAGAAGTGCGTGCAGACCACATGCTGCTGCTGCAAAAAAAATGCTGTGTGGCGGTGCATGAGAAGAACAATCTGGTCCCCTCATCAGTGCCCATCACTTTCCTCCCCGTATTGTTGCTTTTTGTCTCGAGGCTTAGTCCACGCTGAATGCAGGATGGACGTGTATGTGTCAGCGGCCATTATTCAGATCTCGGGTAATGGCGTTTTGGTCGGCGCGCCCGCGCGTCCTCGTGGTGAACGTGGGCGCTGTGGCAGAGCCTGGCGTCTGGTGCCTGTGCTACAGCGTCTATAAGCGCAGAGAAGCTGCCTGCAATGCACATAAAAGGCTGCCGGGAGGAAGCGTCTGGAGCTGACGTCTTTCACACGGGCTCTGAATGGAGCAAAGTGTGTGTGTGCGTGTGTGTGTGTGTGGTTTATATGCTTAAGAGTGAGGCAGAAAGAAATAAAGAAGAAAAATGGGGGAGAAAACGCCCTCTTGAAGATGTTTGTAGACGAAAATAATAAAGAGTGTGTGTTCCCGTCTCACTGAAACGCGCGTGTTACAAAATGCCTGCGCTCCTAAACTGCATGTGTGGGATGGTTAAGTCCTCTCAGATCGCCACACGATTTGGATTTTCGCTGTCCTAACCCACCACACACACACACACACACACACACACACACACACACACACACACACACACACACTCCATCCCTCCTCCTCCTCCTCCTCTTCCTCGCCACAAAGCCAGCTTTGCAACTTCTCCTCCGCTGCTAATGTGGAGGCTTGCAGCCGTAAAGACACGTTGCTCAACAGCTGCCAAATGCCTAAAAACCGGCTCACTCCAGCCTGACCGTACCGAGTTATCGCGCCGGCTCAGTGCAATCAATTATTGCTGCAGTGGAATCATTAATAATTTCCTAATGAAAACGATTCTGTTGATCTGTTGTCTTTTAATTAAACATAATTAGTCGGCTGCTCGGAGCCGTGGTGGGGGACTCCTTTAGGGTACAATTTTGTTTTAATACACTGATAATGAAATTTTTACATTGTGTCAGTTGTTTAGTTATTATTCAGTCACACTATTTCGCTATGTTCCCAGATAACAGATAATAACCCTCGCACCTCCTATTCGCCGCAGTCATTTTAAAAGGAGGAGGGTTGAAATGAACAATTACAGTTTGAACTGTGAGAGTCCTCTCCTCGCTGTTTAATGCTGCATGCTGCCAGGCAGCAGTGCAGGAAACAGTGCAGGTTTTTTTTACGCCTTCATTTCTGTTGGGAAGAATAAATAAAACTCAAAATGTCTTTGGCAACACATTGCAAGGCTGGAGTTGTTATTTATTCTTTTAAAGAGTCAAACAGATACTACATGTCTTTCCAGGCAAGTCGTGCCAGTTCATCTTCTGCCTCAGGGGGTCCACAGTTCTGGAGCAGTGGAAGGAGCAAATGAAGGCATTCAAAAAAAAAAAAGAGATCTGATTGTGAAGACTTAGTGAATATGAAATAATACAAAGACACAGCCAGTTGGCTAATTCAGCACTGTCCGGGCTTATGTAAAACGGCCTAGTTACATTGGTCAATTTCTGCACGAACAATGGGGCTAAGTTGCTCTGGAGACTTATTGGACATGCTGTATCTGAATGTGGTCTGGCTTAAGAGGCTTACAGTTGAAAAGTTTAGGTGACCTCTGAATAATGCCACATAATGTGGTCACATTGAGCGTGCATAGTTTCAATGGGCTCAGATAGCAGGTAACAATGGGGGAGGCACAATGGAGGGTGAATGAAGTCATATATTGTACTGTAGACCTACAAATGACACTTGTTCTTTTGGTGTACAGTCAGATGTGACCGTGTTTGATTTCAGCAAGTGTTAGCTGTAGAGAGGAGCTTAAAAGGGGCGGACTTAGAAGGTCTGAAAAGTGAAGCCAATGCAGAAGTGCCTTAAACCTGCATTCTTCCTAATGGCCATCAGGGGGCGACTCCTGTCGTTGCAAATGAAGTCCGATTGTATAGAAGTCTATGAGAAAATGACTCTACTTCTCACTTTATTTATTACCTCAGTAAACATTGTAAACAACAGTTTATGGTCTCAATCTCTAGTTTCAATTCTTCTTCAATACAGCATGATGTTCATTTAGTAAATTATGGTCCATTTAGAGTCAAATAGACCATAAAGCAGGGTATGCTTTAGGGTGGGGCTACCTTGTGATTGACAGGTTGCTACCACGCCGTTGTCCGGTCTTGGAGCTGTTCGTGTTTTTGTCTCAGAACTTTAACCCTTTCACAGTGTGTTTTCAGATCATTAAAGTAACATTTTGGTCGGCTGTACTCAGCTCCACACTCTCGTGTCACTTCCGGTTGCAAAAAACCAAGATGGCGACGGCCTAAAAGCTTAACTCGAGGCTTCAAAACCGTAGTCCACAAACCAGTGGGTGACGTCACGGTGACTACGTCTACTTCTTACGATACAAAGCTCCAGAGGTCTGTCACCTCCTTTGTCGCTAAACATTGCAGATTGATTGATGGATGGATGGATGTCATGATGTTGAAATTGGTCTGTACTAGCTTACGTAAGCACTCGTCATATTTTGTTTTACACGCAGAAAAGACGATTTCGATTTTGATATATGAATGTGGGGAAATGTATACATTTCTTCATATATTGTTAAATAGGTGCGGGAATGTGATCTATAAGGTTTAAAAAGGCATTTTTGATTTCACCTCGATTTAATATAAAGCAATAATTTAAAAGGCTCCCCGCAAATGTTTTGAAATATAACTAATTTAGTGTTATAAAATGTTGCTTTACAGTAAGAGTCATTTCATTTTCAAGAATGCGCACATTTTAAAGTATAATGCTGGATATATTTTGGTTTGTTATTCAAATAGGACCAAAGCCAACAAAAAACTGAACTTAAAACTAATACCTGTGCTCCTAGAATCAGGTGTATCTTATTTTTCTGTGCCATAGAGCTCCTGTGATGAAGAGTGGAACACAAGCTACACTTTAATTCCAACAAAGACTGAACCAAAAACCAGGACTTAAATACCAACGATCTGCTGAGGGGATGAAGTGCAGGTGGAGGCGGGCGGAGGCGCTTAGGTGAGAAGGAACGAGCTGATTGGCTGGAAAGAACCAACGAGGCTGTTCAGGAGAGGTGAGTAGATGGGCAAAGGTAGTAAAATAAGAAAGCAGGAAAAGAAGACAGCAGACGGAAATACGCCCAAACCCAAAAAAACAACCCAGTCTGAGGGCATCTGCTTGCAGAGTCAGACTGTGGCCGCTCCATGGTTTCTTTCAATCCCACATCCTGCTGCTGTAAATACCAAACGTTTATCAATCCCCGAAAATTCCCATCAAAATGCACAATTGTACTCCAGTTTGAGTAACATTTGTTGTAGTAAACCGATACTAGGAATGTATTCATGTCCTGTTTTTTCTTATTAAGATGTACGTCTTCAGTAGAACAGGTTATGGAGGTCAGAAAGTTTTGAGGAGAAGACAAACGCATTCCTGTTCTTTTCATGGGATTTGTTCACAATAAGAGAAACCCAACAGTTGCTAAAATTCTTCCGATCGGGCAGGTTTTTGCAGCATTTTGAACAGACACATCCAACTGGGAGAAGAAAATACATAAAAAATCAAAACGGGGCTGAATTTCTTTCTTCTGTTGAATCTCTCGGCTGCATTGTTTATCAATCTGTTGTTTATCGGTACGGGAAATTCTCCACAGGTTTGTCTCTCTCTCTCTCTCTGGGTCCCTGTCTGTCACTCCCCCCTCTGCCCCCCCTCTCTCCTCCGTCTCCAGCGTTACTGTAACATATAATTACTCTGCAGACTTGCTGCCTGTTTCTTATAACTTCGGGGGTTCAAAGAAACCGTCGGAGTGTGGAGGAGAGCATTGTGGGAGTTCCAGGTGGATTTCTCGATAATGAGTTAGCGCGCTGGTATAGTCAAGAGTTTTAGTAATGGCTGGCTGCTAAGGCTCTTCCTGGGAGTTTAATGTAAAACAAACAGGGCCGCGCTGACAGCCTGGGAAAAAACGATACTGCACTTTCCCACTTCCTCTTCGGGGCTCTCGCTGCCTCTCATTCTGAGCAAACGGGGATTCAAAGAAGGGTTCGTATTCATGGGATGGCTCCATGAATCCCAATTTAGGACATTCAAAATGCCTCAAACATTACCCCTCACTTCTAATTTCTCGAAATAGGCGAGACGCTGCCGTCCTCTCTGCTCGTCTGGACAAAACGATGCAGACGGGGGAAACGGAGTGCAGATTGTCGGGGGAAGACATGGGGAATGTGGGATCCCAAAAATAAATCTATATTTGACACTATAAGGGTTAGCTTGTCTCGGTGCGGATGACCGGGGGCGCCCCGTGGGGGACCTGAATACACCTCCCTGCTGCTTGTTACACACTCCAGTGCATGTATTATACATAACACGCTGCTAGGAATACAACTCCCAGAGGAATCATTTTGCTGAATTCTGTCCTCTCTCTCTCTCTCTCTCTCTCTCTCTCTCTCTCTCTCTCTCTCTCTCTCTCTCTCTTCGCATATTTCTCGAAAGTTCTGGTGCTGGAAAAACAACAAACTGTAATGCAGAAATCATAGACAGAACACCCAGCAGAAAGCTACAGCCACTCAAACCAATCACCAGTCCTTACTTAGAGATACTCCCCCATAGATTCACCCTGGCGAGCATCCAAAGTGAACCGCTACTATCTTTGCAGGCAGCCATAAAGAAAAGCCGAGACCACTGAAAGGTAAGCCAAAGCATATTCCTGCAAAGCATACTGTGTATTGAGATATTCACTGTTTTCCATAAGTGACGCATCTGCAGGGAGCAATGAAGCAGCCTGCAGAGGGTGAAGATATAAACAGTCTAGGCCTCAGCCTTTTTAATTTTTTTTTTTTTCAAGGTGGGAAGAGAGTTCCTGCCCCCCCCCGTTTTAGTCGATCCGCGTCGTAGCGTCAACGCGATAAACACGACTTCGGTGCCGCTTCAAAAACTGGAGCGCAACAAAAAAAAAGAAAAAAAGGCCGGATTCAGAATTGAATTCGACAAAGTTTTGGTATTCTTTTCAGCGCGCTGACATTCAATTTCAGTGTCACCTCCATAAGGGTGCCCACACCTGCGGGTTGGCGGTGAAGAAGAATGAGCGGCATCAAACGTTTCACCACTTTCTGAACTTACTCCCAGTCCACCACAAAAAAAAGTGTGAGTGGCCAGGAGCAAAATGTGGATAGAGAGCCGAGAAAGACGGACACCCACCCAATTTAGCCAAAGCTCTCATGTGGCAGAGTTGCTACAAAGTTGCTGGAGTCAAGTGTGGAACACAGCCGGAAGTTTATGTACCGCGCAGTACCCAATTTTTGAAATTTATTGTAGCGGTTTTCATGATGAGAAAACTCAAAATTCTTACGGGAAAAATAATAATACTTCCATCACTAAACACAAAACTATAGAAAAATGAGCAGAATTAAACGGCGTTAGATGTATTTTGTGCCCTTTTTCTTTTTCTCTCTTCGTCTTGCCGACGTCTTAAGACGCCGCAACTGTGAGGTGGCAAGAGATACTTAACTTCTACTGTGAGATTTAAATTAATTCTTGGTATTCAACATCGTCTCTATTATCGTTTTGTCATCAGCTGGCAAGTGTGTGGGGATTCTTGTGGGGGGGGGGGGGGGGGGGGGGGGGATTTGCTGTAATGAACTTATGCAGCACAACACAGAACAACTCTCACAAGGGGACGTCTGCAGATGTTAGTGTGTGTAATTTAATAAGGTCAAACGGGAAGGGACAAACAAAAGGCAGTGTCAAGCGATGCACAGCTGAGGTGGTGATGATGATGATGATGATGATGCTATCTCCAGGACACATGTATGAAGAGTGGCAGAGGGAACACAATAAAGTGAGAAATCCTGTTATCCCCCCCCCCCCCCTCCCCATTTCTTTCCCTTTTTTTGTTTCATACAGTCGGTCTCTGAGCAAAAAGATTAGAAGATTTTAAAGAAGTGCATAATCTTCTTTCACAGCTTATCAAAACTTTAATGATTTGGTGATAAAGAGCACAAAGTTAAGTAGCCGGTTAAGAGGATAACTCCCCAGTGCAGTCTAGTGATTAGTAGATGAGAATTGGGAGACTGAAAATCCCGGTTGCAAATCCCACTCCTGCCACTTATTCACTTTGAGGGGAGAAGAAGCTCCATTTCAGCTTTGGGGTGGGGTGGGGGGTATATTGTCACGGGGTAATCACTTTTTGAAAAGTGATAAATGGAGCCCTTCTCCTGCGCCCCTTTTTTCGGAATCCAAAAACACATCTTTATTTACCTGTTTATTTGTCAGTGCGTCTCCCTGGTTAACACCCCTGTCAAGACCCAATTATAGCTGCGGAAGCCCGCCGCTTTTCACGGGGAGTGAGGCTGCAGACGGTGGTGTCAGGGCTGCGTACAGTCGAAGCATCTCCTCATGCAATCAGAGACAAAAGCGGGGCCTCTGTGCAACGTCCCGCGTATGGCCGCTTTAATGAGAGCAAGCCGGACACAATGCTGCAGATTGAGGAGGGTTGATCCTCATGACAGTGAGTCACTTGGTGTTTTTTTCTTTGTGCTTTACAGGGTGAAGGCTGAATAAACAACATGTTTTTTTTTTCAAATTTCTGACAGATATGCCCGCTTATTTATTTACATGAATCCATATCCGCCTGATTTATTAAAGATGCTCCAGATAAAGCTTTCGCTGAATTAGTGCGAGAACAAATGAATTGAAATGGCGAGCCCCTACTCCACTTGTGCCTTGCTCGTTATCTGCACTGAGATATGGATTCACTTAGTATAAAAGAGGAGCAAAAAAAAAAAAAAAGGGGAGGGGGGAGGGCATTAATTACCTTGTGAAATCTAAAGACCATTAACTTTGTGTGTCAAGTGATGTTTCTCAGTTCCTAATCAGAGTTTTAGTGATATAAATTACTCTTTGGAGTAAAACAGATATGGTGTGTGCATGTGTGTGTGTGTGTGTGTCCTCGCAGTGCAATTATTTCTGCATGTTTGTGACTTTGAGAAATGAGGAAGACACGAGAGAGAGAGAAAAAAGTAAAAGAAAGAGGGAGCGAGAGAGACAGACAGAGAGGGAGACAGACAGGCAGGTGGGGAGTGGAGTGGATGGAGGATTGTCAGTGTTTTTCTTCTTCTTTTTTTTTAGTGGCGGCGCTGTGTGGCGTGGTGTGTCGCGCCGCCGAGAGATAACAGGATGCCGGCGCTGCTCGCTTACCTTTGCTGTACACCACACAGTTGTTTTTGTTGTCTTCCGCTCCCTGCCAAGTCACATCCAGCAGCCACCTGGGGCCGGCGCTCAGCACCACCGGGACCGTGCTCTTCGTCTTCTGGACGGGGACAGATAACACACACTAATCATTCGCTTATTTCGGTGATTAAAGAAACATTAATAACCACTGAGTTACGCTCCTCTGCTGCTCTGAATGGCCGTAAACACACAATTTCAGAAACTATACACCATGCAACCCAAGTCCACCCCAATCCTCTTTTTCCTCTAATGTTTTTTCTTTTTTTGACAATGCTGAGAAGATTTGAGAATCAGGGCAGGTTGTTGTGTGTGTGTGTGTGTGTGTGTGTGTGTGTGTGTGCGTACGTGTGTGAGAGGTTGCACAGTGGTTGGAGTGGTGACAAATGGGTGCAAGAGAGTCAAAAAAGGAGGAATAATCATCCAGGACTGAACCCCAATTATTCAGCATCCGATCGCTTAAAGATTAGGAAGTACAAATCTGGGATTTATGTAAAAAGAAAGAAAGGAAGAAAGAAAGGAAGAAAAGGCTGGCGACTCTCAGAGAGGAGGAAGCGAGCGTTCAGCGCTGAACTTTGGGCGCATTGTGCCTTGCTATCGCCGGGATCTCACCATTTCCTGAAAACAAGCAGGGAAGAATTTAAAGAATCAGTATCCATTTCAAAGGCCGATTGAGGTTAGGGGTTTTTATAATATGCCGGGAAAAAAAATGTATTCTGAATGTTGTAAGGTCGTTTTTCTTCCCCGGTCAGAGGTCAAACGTGGGAGTTTTATTCCATCGGAAAGAAGAAGAAGAAAAAAAAAAGAGGGAGATAGAGTGCAACATCCACCGCGGTGTCACTGGGATCTTGCTTGTTCTATTCATCCTCATGTGATTTCCTGCTCTGTTCTATTTTGTTTCCTGGTGCTCCTTTTTCTCTCGCCTCTTGCAAAATGGTGGCGTCGGTTGTGTGAGTGTGTGGGCAACATCCCAGGCAGCTGGCTACAGTATTTACTATTCTCACTCAAAGGCAAAACGTCAGTATTTCAAGGCCGTTATACTTTTGAACCTCGGGGTGGAGGGTGGGTGGTGGTGGTGGGGGTGGGGGGGACACTCCTTCATTAAGATGTTACAGAAATAGTTGAGCTAAGAGAAATACGGGGCTGGGAGTGCAATCCCGAACACTCATTTCTTTTTCCGTTCCGAGGCGACAGGACGCCGTCCATCTGCCTAATGCAACAGAAGAAATGCTGGCGCTTTTTCACTTCCTCTCTCCCCCGCAGAAGGCAAACAACCTTCGAGGATAAATGCAAATGTCACTTGAGCATGTTAAAGGTCTGAATTGGCACAGATATGCACAAGAGATGAGCACAGGCAGTGCGCCTGCATGCCCCCCTCCTCCTCATCCTCCTCTTCCTCCTCCTCCTCCTCCTCCAGCCGCCCATTTCTCTCGCCATGAACTCTATCTAGTCTGAGGCTGGAGGACAAACCGACTGCTTTTTTTTCATAGAGCATTGATTTAGTAACAGCAAATACATCTCGGGGAGATGATAGCAATCTGTTTGGATTTTGTCTGAAAATTAAAGACACTAAATAAAGACAGATTCCTACGTAGTCCCTATATATATATAAATATGTGTGTGTGTGTATATATATATCTGCACGCTGGCAAACTACACTGCCAAACTGATCAAACACAGACAGTAAATTGTGTCTGTTGATATTCTTATTCCTTCTCCTGGCATCCTCTTATCCCGTCCTGGCAGCAGATGAGAGAGAGAGAGAGAGAGAGGACCTCTGTAATTTAAGTCATCCTCGATTTCACATTTCAAATTAGCCTCACAATAAAGTCTTCTATCTGGCTAACCTGAAAATCTCACACCCCTGTCAAAGGAGCAGAGCAGACCGGCCGATTGTTGCTAGGACGACTATCTGAAATGGGAATCAGATTAACCCTTCCTTAGATCTCCAGACTGGAGCCATCTCTTATTCAGCAGCGAGAGGCCTCTCCGCCGTCCCTCTGAGCCTCTGGGAATTCATGATATTCCAGCTGCTCTCAATAGGAACCAATGGGGACAAAAAAATACCACCTTAACTAGACGTCTTCCCATTGTTAGAAATGTGTTCAAAATTATTGCAGCAATCTGGATTAATCCTTTAGCTGCTGCTGAGATAGAAATATGTGTAAATATATGTGCTTTAATCGTGATTCGCCACTATTTTCCTTTACTTCCCTTTTGTTGGCAAACAGAGCCAGCAGCAAACCCCATGACCGTTTCCCGGTGCAGATTTACATAATGCATCGATCGCGACAATGGTGGCCCGCGTGCTCTGTAAGCACGCCGCATGTACCAGACGTCACGCAGACAAAGAAACGCAGAAGGAGCAACTGCACACTACATATTTGGGATTAAGACGCAGCGGCGTCTGCGGGAAGGGGGAGGAGCCAAATGAAAATGAAAAAAAATAACATTTGCAGGGGTCTGGATGGGTTTGGCCTGAGTGGCCGAGGCCTGACAGGCAGAACATTTAGATTTCCCGGGGAGAGAGGGAGGCGCACGATGAACAAACTGCTCTTAACACATCACACCAGCAGAGGATGTGACGTATGGAAGCTCTTTCCTGTCCAAAACAATATGGTGACCCCTGTTGGATAATAAATATGTCACCTACAAAAACAAATCTTAGTTAATATTGCATGTTTATTTGAGGTATTTTGAACAAATATTCAAAAAGAGAGATGTTATAAGACAAATAAGTATTAGTTTTGTTTACGGAGGTACACAGTGTTTAGCATCAGTTTACACACTATCATCCCTGTCAGAGCCGGTATAAAAAGCTTCCCGTCTGTGCAGTGTGTTATGGTTTATCCACCCTCTGCCTTCACTCCAGTGGTTTCAATACTCTGCCGGTGTTTTTTATTATTATTTTTTTTTTCTTCTCCTCCCTGAGCCCTGTTACCGTTCCCCGTGTAAGAGATACAGTGACCGAAACAGTGTAGTCAGCGAGGAAGTGATTACAAACTGATGCTCCAAATTCGCTATAAAATGAAAATCAATATTTCCACAAGTTGCTGTAACATAAAAGATAACCTTCATTGATTTTTTTTTTCTCGACTTAGGCCTCTATGATAAGATCTAATATAAATTTTCAGCCACATGGATTTGGATCAGAGCGGAGCAGAGGCTGAGCGATAAGTTCCGCGCACATTTCTCAGAGTTGGATTCTTTTTTTTTTTACCTCAATCCCTCCCCCTCACCCCTCTTCCAAGGCAGGGCTGTACTATTTATAATTGGCCCTGTGTGAGCAAAAGCTTCTATCAGGAATCTGTTCTAATTTTTATTACTGAGAAGCTAAAGCCTGTTCCAGATAATTTGGAAATTTCAGGGGAATTGTGATAGAGCTGATGGCACAGCCGGACTGACTCCAGAAAGGAGCTAACCTGTAATAGCCTCTGTGGCTGCGCTGATTAAATGTTGCCATAGATGAAAGACCTGCCATCACCGCAATAAATTAACCAATCACACAAATCCCAAGTCGCTACTAATCCCTCCTTGATACCATGATCCTCTGATCAGCTGAAGGAGGTGAAGAAGAAAGTGGCTTGTGACACTCAGCCTTCCTCTAACTCCCTGCTTCCCTGTGTAAACAACAAGCTAATGATATCGCCGCTGACCATTTCACCACCACTGGCTACTCTTAACCCGCTTCATGGTCAGGGCAGGTGAAATCGATACAAACCTTGGTGGGAATGATTATTTTCCCCCATGGCTTTTTTTTCTTTCCCTCCCTCCACCAAGGTCACTGACTGGCACTGTATCCGTCTTGATCCCACAGCTGCAGGATTTAGACAACTGAGAGATCAAAACCGCTCCGTCTGAATATCTCGACACATTCATTGGCTTCACACGCCGTGCTTTCAACACCCACTCGGTGTCAAGTAGTGCCATTTAAAAAAAAATAAAAAATAAAGCAAAAACACCAGGCAAATAACGCCATTAACATCTCTCGGATAAAGAATAAAACGCTTTATCAATTCTTAATTTGACTTGAATCCCTGATAGATATACATGAAACATATTAACGCAATGCAACGTAACGCAATGTCCAACATTGATCACAGTCTCCAACTAAATGACACTCCCATACAGATGAAATAAACTTCAAGACTTAAACTCAAACTGCACTCTCCATTACGTTTCGAGGTAAACGTATTTTCTCCGGGATTACGGTCGCAGTTACGAACAGTTTGAAACGCGTGGTTATTGCTGTAAATTGTAACAAAACAAAAAAAAAAAACGCTGCAAAACTGCTTGGTTAGATTGAGCCAAATAAATCATGTTTTGGATTAAAACAAAACCAAAGAATAACGCAACAAAAATACTTGGCTATGTTTAGGCTACAAGAGCGCTTGTCATGGGACAACGACAGTCTCCTGGGTTGAAAAACATGACCCTTCCTCCTCCCTATGCGGACTTCTGTAGACTCATTTTAAACTTATTTTAAAGCAAACATAATCCACGACAAAATAGGTTTCCCCTCGAATCGTAATTCACAAGTTTTGTTGTATGGGAATGTCATTTTCAGGAGCGCCATGTCCTTTTTCAGAGGCTACTAGCAGCATAATAAATAAAAAAAAGCAAGCTTATGTATGGGTTATGTCAAGTTTATATGTTCTCTGTTTCTAACATGGGAGGGAGGATAAAGGATTTGTACCTGTTCTACCAGTCAGTTTACAGCAGACAGCACACTCACACCTTGATAACGTCCATTGCAATTAGTTGTTCACTGCGATGAAACAAATTGCATGTGGTCAACTGGAAATTTCATTAAGGGAGATTTTCCTCTAGCCCTCGTTATCGCTCTGCGTATTAATATTTTCTTAGCCTCAAGGATGGATGGGTTGCAAGGGTCTTTATTTATTTTTTATTTTTTTTGTTGAGTAAAAAACACCGTCTGTGTTCTCCCACCGCTGTATCCATGCCGGGTGAACAGAAAGCTGTGCATAGTGCTTAGTTAGGGCTGCTGCATGTTTTCTCCATTGCATTCTGAAAAAAGAGTCTCCGTCAACATCCTACATAAGGTGAGAAATACCGCCATTCCTCAAGTCTGCCTTTGTGTCATTCCCTCCTTCTAAATGGCCGTGGTTACATCTGCCAAAATGAAAAGATACCCACAAACGGCTTTCATTCTGCCCCCCCCCCCCCTCCTCTCTCCCTCTCTCTAAGGCTATAGCATCTGCTATGGGGAGACTAAATAACAGAAATATGCAGGAATTGCACACTAATTCCCTTTAGAGATAGATCTTGGCTGGTGCCCTGTCATAAATCAGAGAATTTCGATATGAAATGAGGCAAGCTGCTCTAATCATTTCTGCATTTCAAATTGGATCACTGGCTCAATCGCTTGGCTTTTAAACTGCTTGCCTAAGAGCAAATGTGAGGTGGGAGATAATTCAGCTGAAATCTCTGCCTGCTCTGTGCGGCAGTTAGTTTACTGCTTGAGTGCAAGAGAATGCCTTTTTTTCTCTTCATCCCCTTCTTCGTCTTCTGCTTTCTCCCTTAGCCCATCTTTCTCTTTTCAACTTTGTTAAATTGACTTTTCATTTTCAAAATCGATTAAATTGAGAGAGTCACTGCTGTTCCCCCGGAATCTTTAAAGGGACACCCATCACTGTGCGCATGTGCCTTTATTTGTCTGCCGCTATCATTGGCGGCGCTTTGGGGAATAAATATTTCCTCATTTAAATCACCTTTTATCCTGCTGACTGGACTGTAAGCATCAAAGTTCATGTGCTGCATTAGCTGTTGCTTATTTCCCTCCATTGAAATGCCCACACTGCTTGTATTCATATTGACTGTGGGCGGCACTGCATGATGGCCGACCTGCTCTGTTGCTGGTTCAAGACATAACAGAGTGGTTATGAGGCCGACGGGTGATTGGCTGCTCGGGATGCTGATTAGGTAGCGATGCTGAATTATTAGCAGCACATCTAGAAATGATTTTGTCATGTTATTTTTCAAAGTGAATCTTACTAAATCAGGGAGGGGAAGAGAGGAGAATGGAGATTCAGACGGAGGGGGCTCTCTATCCTCTGTACTCCATTCTTCGAGACCTTCGGGCGCTTTGAGGTGCTCCAACTCTAAAGCCAAACAGTTTAGAGTAAGCTGTACCTGCCCTGAAGACAAGCAACCCCTTTCTCCACCCCTGCCTCCTTTCCTTTCCTATGAATTATTTTGCTGTTCTTTTCCTTTTCCAGTCATTCCCTTTGCTTTTGACATGCTTCCCTTTACTTCCTCTTGTTTCCTTCCTTTCCTCGTTTTATCTCCTATCCTCTCTTGTCTCTCCTTTCCTTTCTCTCTTTTCCTTTTTATCCTTTTGCTTTTCCTGTCCTCTCTTCGCCCTTTCTTTCCTTGTTTTATCTCCTATCCTCTATCATGTCTCCTTTCCAACCCCATTTTTTTTTTTGGTATTCCTTTCCTTTTGTCTCCACGTCTTTCCTTTCCTCCTCATCTCCTACCCTCTCTCATCTCTCCTTTCTTTCCATTTCTCTCCTTTCCTGTCATTTCCTATTCGTCCTTTTGCTAATCCTTTCTTTTCCTTTCCTCCTCTCATCTCCTCTCTCATCTCTCCTTTCCTCTCTCTCTCTCTTTTCCTTTCATTTCTTATTTAGCTATTTCTTTCCTTTCCTCACCTTGTCTTTCCTTTCCTCCTCATCTCCTATCATCGCTCCTCTCTCCTGTCATTTCCTTTCCCTCTCTTTATTTCCTATCTGTTCCTCTCCTCTCCTCTCATCCCTCGTGTCCTTTCCTTTAATATTTGTACATCACCCACACTGCTCTACTGATCCAGTCCAAACTTATTTTCCCTCCCCAGCCCTTCAGCATCATTCAACAATGTCCCCAACTTTCTTTGTCGTGGAGAATGTTTAATTCAACTTCACGAGTAAATGCGTGTGTTCTTCTGTAACTATGTATAATGCGTATGTCCCGAGAACTATTTGAAGTTGTAAACAAGAGAAAGCTGAATTTGTAATGCATGCGCTCCAGGAGTTAATCATATCTCGGAGGTATGAGTGGAGGTATGAGCACACACACACATGTACTTCTAGTGTTTGGCTTTGGTCAGGGGACAGAACAGCCCCGTCGCTTCACTACTCACTGTTTGAATTACTCGAAATTTTCCATTTGAATTCAATTGGGAAGGACTTGTTTGATCTCTTGCATGTAAGCTGGGGCTGACTCCCCGAGCGGCGAGAAGCTGTGTGAGGGAACATAATAGGGGAACCCAGAGCCAGTAATGTTCACCTGTATGGATATTACCGTGGCCCCTGGGGGTCAAGGTGGCGGGTGGCATATTCTCCGGACAGAACCGCTTGCTCTCTTTCGGGAATAAACATGTGGATGGGTGGGGTGGGGGGATTTCTTCAAAAAGGAAAAAAAGGAACTCAGGAGTCAATCAGTCAATGGGGTCACAACAAATCCCTCCGCTCATAACCACACGCGGAAGACTAGGATCAGTCAGAGGCAGCAAATAAAGACAAACAATAAAATAGTAGGCATGATGCTTGAATAAAGCCCCTGACTTTAGATAAACCCCTGTGCCCCCCTCTAGGTATTGGATTTTAATATTCTTTTGAACTCCCCTCTCTCCTCTGGTGGAGTTTCATGATGCATTAGAATAGCATCTGTATGTGATTTCATATTTCAGGAGACTCTCTCAAGTCTGCGCATTGGGAAGTGGAGCTCTACCCATATCAAAGTGTACAGAATCATAATTATAATAACCAACAAATTAAAAAAATTATAATTTGAGTCAATGAACAAAGTGAGGAAACATGTCCCTTTGTTCTAACGACTAACAAACCCCACCAAAGGTATGTTTGAATTGCATACCACCTGATCGTCGACATATTGCTGCAGTGCGCAATAGTTTGATCCCCGGGTGCACTTCAGATTGCATTTCTGGCTAAATCCGCCGCGAAAAAAGGCCGACAATATTTACACCAAGTTAAGTAAATAAGATAAAGATGGTGAACTTGGCCCTCGCTAAATGCATTAGACGTGAACTCTCTTATCAGAGTCTCAGCACGCTGACTGTTAAAAGATGGGTTTCTCGAGCTGGAAATGGTCTTTGTTACCCAATTAGTTTGCCGACGACCCCGCAGTATAATATTCCTTCTTTGACAGCCTCATACACATCCATCTAATGAGGTGCTGCCGGACCACCAGGGAGCGAATGAACACTGTCCAGACCTTCATCTCCTCCAGCACCTATCAGCTTTCTTATCATCAATGCTAACCTTTTTTGTCAGAGGACTTTCTGCTCGGTTGTTCATACGGAGACGTTTTGACAGCTTTGTCTTTGGCCCCGATCCAACTAGGCTGAGGATCAGAGGGCTAAGGCCAGGACAGGGGACGGCGAGGACTTATCAAGGTCCACCAGCAGGGGTTTGCCTCCCTGTAGGGTGGCAGTCCTTCTACTCTCTGAAGGAGGTGAAGCAAGCAAAAGCCCCTTTGCTTCTCCGCTTCCCGCGCCAATCTGACAAGAGAGGGGGAGAACGGCTGAACTCCGAAGAGCGACAATGCTTGTGTAGACGATGCTTGTGTAGACGATTTCGGGGAGGTTTTAAAGTCTCATGCTCACTTTCCAACCAGTGCCAAAACACGGAGAACTGCAACTTTACATTTCTACAATGGAGCTAATGGAGAGGGATGGGTCATCCACCTTTGTCCTGGAAGTACCAAGAAGACTATCGGGGTGGAGGGGGACTTGCAAATGCAAACAATCGGGGATTATCTGCACCACTTTTCAAGAAAGTTGTTTCAACATATCACAAGTGCAGCCATGACAGTGACAGATGGCAAAGCAGCTGGCACCACTCAACTTTGTTTCACTTTTCTTGCCTCTTCCTCCTCCTCCTCCTCCTCCTCTTGCGCCTTTGCTGCAACAGCGCTCCGCCGTGTATTGGAAGTGTTGGATAGTCCTTCATTTGGGAAGACATATTGCGTACTGTAAAACAAGGCGATATGCGTGAAGCCGGGGAGTTCTGAGCTCCACTATTGTTGCCTGTACGGTCTGAAACCCAGCTTTGCTTGTTTCCTTGTTTCCGGTACATCGCAGCTAAAGAAGCTGATTCACGAGACTCTAGAGATAAGTGTGTAAGCGATAGCGTGTGACGTAGGTGTTTGTGCGACTTAACTGTCGCTCAGCAATGTCAATGCTCTCATCAAGCTGTTTGCACGAGGTTTATGACGTACACGAAACATAAGCATGCAGACGCTGCATTTCCTCAGTGTGACAAGTTTGCGATGCAGACTGTGTCTCTCCCTGATGTGCCACTGGCAGACAGCAAACACCCAGAGGGTTGTGTGTGAGTGTGAAGGGGGGGGGGGGGAAAGACAGGGACACCCAGCTCACCCTCCTCAAGCCCCCCCTTAGGACCTGGAGCCTCACTGTGGGGCTTTCAGCCGTCACTGGTCTTGCTCTGCTGCAGGAAGACAGCAGCCTGTCTATCTATTAACAGTAGAACGGTCACATCTTCGGCGTCTGTGAGGATGGAGCCATTCATGTCATTACAGCAACATGAGCGATGTTTCCTTAGTGTGAAATCTGCACAATAACGCACGCTCATCTTATCTAGAATCTACCTGCTACACAGAGAGAGCGGCAGAGAATAGAGAAATGACTGGATGAGAGCATCTTTAGCGTTTCTCGATGATCTCCAGAATTGAAAATACAATAAAATGGATGTTCTAGAATGTTCGCAACCTGCACTTTACCTGCATTTTCACAATGAAACGTTTGTGTGCAACCAAATCAGATTTGCAGCACAAGACATTGCTTTACAGCACAAAACAGGAAGTGGTGGAAGACGTATTCAGATCCTTTACTTGAGTAAAAGTAACAATAAACAACAAGTTACAGTCCGGCATTCAAAATCCCACGATATAGAAGAAATATCAGTGAGTGTCAAAGTAAAAGTACACGTTTTACTATAATATATATTACACCATAAGGTCCAAGTTTAATCTGTTAAATGATTGTATTTTCAAGGTTCATAATTAGTTTTTAATCTGTAAAGTGACCGGTAACTAGAGCTGATGAATGTAGTGATATACAGTGTAGCGATATTCCCCTCTGAAATGAGCTGAAGTATGAAGTAATGTAAATGTTTGGAATTTGGTGAAAGCAGCAGTGCTGGAGGAGTGAAAAACACGTTTAATTTCAGCATTTTTAACGTCAACGTGTTCATCTTGGTATAAAGTACCGCCTCTATCGCTCCCACCCAAGCCTCAGTGCCATTTGCTGTAACCACTGGAAGAAAATAATGTCGATATGAATGCAACACTCATTAACGCTGCGAGCGCTGAATTGCGCTGCAGATGGTCGCCATCTTTATATTTGTGTTGATCACTGCATCCTTGGCGTGTTTGAGGAAAACCAAGCAGCCATCTCGGCGAGCACGAAGCAAATCAGTGAGTCCTGCTCTGCTTATCGTCTGGGGGGGGGGGGGGACCTGCCATATCAGTTTGGGTGTAGTTGTGTTGTGATGTAAGGGCGAAATGTCAGGTTCACTTGTAGATCAAGTCAACCATGCATTATCTCTCAAACAGTGGAGCTCCGCCGTGGCCGTACAGCTGTCTGACTGTGGCGACTGACTGAGTGCTTCACGGCTAAACACAAGGAGCAGTGACTTCCAGCCATGCACGCAGTCACTCTGAAAGGGCAGGCTTGGGAAATAAATGTGTATAGCAATAAAAGAAACTAAAAAAACAGTAGCGGTGAGTTTATTTCGCCACAACCTGCAATCCATCTGCCTCCCAAACGGACATTAATGTCATGTTGATCTGCGTTTAGAAAAGCCCACATTTAAAGGGTTGCTTCACCTTGATGTCCGCCCTCCCTTTTTAGTAACGCGGGAACATGAAAACCATCGATAGATGCCGTCGATAAATATATGGATGGGTTAGGGTTGGGGGGGGGGGGAGCAGCGCCAGATAATTACCATTTTACCCATCTGAAGAGACCCCAGCCCTGATATTGGTTTAAACCCAAGAAATAATTGATGCATGCAATCACAAATTGGTTCTCCGCCTAAAATTTGGGCCCATTATTTCATTAGACGGAGCCACATTCTTTGTGCCAAAATTATTTGTGTGTCCAACGCTAGAAATTCAAATCCTGTTAGTCCTGATAGTGTCTGGCATTTTTCAAAAAAAAAAAAAACCCGTATCAAAGACAGTGTGACTTACAGATAGAAAGCACGGGCCACCTTTAAATGCAGACATAAATCAAAATGTTAGTTGTTTTGTAGTTTAATGGTTTGTTTGGTTGTTTGTGTGCATGTGCATGCATATTGCAGGATGTGTGTGTGTGTGTGTGTGTGTGTGTGTGTGTGTGTGTGTGTGTGTGTGTGATTTAGCAGCTATGCTACACAGAGGTCCTATCCTGGGGTGCCTTCTTGCATATGTAATTGGATGTTACTGTAAATAATTGCCTGGGCATGTGCCAGTGTGATGATGGTGATGATTTGTGTGTGTGTGTGTGTGTGTGCGTCGGCTCATGTGTGACTGTGTGCGTGTAGAACGTGTGTGCATGGTTCTGTATGCATGTCTGTGTGTGTGTGTGTGTGTTTGTGTGTGTGCGAGCGCATCTGCCCCATCCGTACTCCACTCTCAAGTCCCACTGATTCTCCTTTCCAGCCATGTTGAATCCTCTTTTCCTTATCAGCCGAGCCCAGGCCTGCATCAGGCTCTCCTTGCTATGACAGAGGCTACAACAATAGGCCTGCGATACCGCTGCTTAGCGCTGCGTTTCGGAGGGGAAACCTGCCACGGGCGCAGATTAACTACAACACACACACACACGCGCGCGCACATACACACACACACACACAAAATAGATTGCAGCCTCCAAAACAAAACATTTTTCAGAATGCCTCCTCTTGATTAATGAAGCAGTGACAAGAAGAAAAATATAATTTCTGTAACAGAAAAATCCGCCGCCACTTGTTAAAGTTTAGGGGTAGCTAACAATAAACATATTGGGAAGGGAGAGGGTGGGCAAAAGAAAAAAGGGGGGTGAGATAAATGACTTGAGTGATGGGCTGAATCATTTCTGGAGCATCTTTTTTTGGGGGGGGGGAGTTGCACAGGCCCATATTCCTACCCTTGTACTAAATTACACAATAATCACACTCCATCGGCTGACAGCCTCTGCCTCTCTCGCTCTCTCTCTCTCTCTCTCTGTCCCAGGTGAAAATTAGGACAGTATCTTGACATTTTTGCTCTTCTGTAGTCTACAAGCTAAAGCTCTCTGTTCACAGCCCCAAAAAACACAGCATGCGCTCGCACACGCACTTCCCACACGCACCTCCCACACACGTACAGCACTACCCAAAACAAACACACACAAGTGCGTGCACAAACACACACACACAAATACCCCAGACGCATTGTGCACATGTGCGAGCACGCGGGCGTTTAATGGCTCTGCTCTCATGCGACACCAGTAGATTCAAAAGAACTTGTGAAGGCTTCATTTTGTATCATAAGCGATTCAAAACGACAGACAGAAATGTAACAGATATGAAAAATATTCCACCCATCACAAATATATGTCTGTATTGGCAAACACATACCTATGATTGTGATGACTTTTCATTCAAGGGTAAAGTCTTGATATCTCGTTAAGACTAAATTGATTGTTATACATTATAGCCTATATAGTGCTTAGTGACTCTTATTATGCCCTTGCAACCTTCCAATTCATTGCTTTTGTTTCTGGACCCGAGTATGGGATCATGAACCATATTCTCGTATAAGCGCTAACACAACAAGTGTATACTGTATAAAGATGGAGGACAAGATAAAACCCGTTAGATCTTGATCTGGAATCACGCGAGCCTTATGCATTGCAATTGCCATGTCATTTGCACTAAAAGGCCTTCAAAACACATGCAGACCAGAATTCTATTGAATCCAGACTCATTACAGTGCACCTTGACTAAGCCCCAGTAATTAGCATTGGTAAGGCATTGTACGAGAGGCGGCAACACCCTCATCAACACACGTTTACAACCGAGCTCTAAATCTGCTGCTCATTAATAGCGCTCCTCCCAATCAATTATTAGCACCTACAATGGGAGCCAGGCTCACCGAGGCCAGGCCTCGCACTCCAGGCAAACTGGCGGGGCCGACCGTCTCCTCCCGGTTCTGTCCGGCGTAGGTAATTACCTCTTTTAAAAAGACACCTGCTACTCAATAGCTTCGACCCAGACTGTTAATTTAGCCCCGTCCGCCGCCGACATTTATGTCTGAGTGTCACTATTAATTTGCGTTAATTTGGGAGAGAGAGAGAGCGTGTGAGAGGAAGCCGGGGCGGAGGCGTTGTCGGCAGCCGGGGCTGAATGTGCTCGTCGCTCACCTGCGCCGGGGCTGCGGCTGTAATTGGAGTCTAATGGTCTGATTGATCAGTGAGAGAAGTGAGGGATGAGACGGCACTCTGGCAGCTCCATCAGTCAGACAGAGAGGAGAGGAGGCGGAGGAGGAAGAGGAGCGGGGCAGAGGAAGCAGCTGACGACAGCAGCACAGCGCCAACTCTTAGGGCGTTTTATTCTGTTGTTTTTATTGTCTTGCTGTTCTGCCTCTCTCGCCATAGAGCGCTCCAACCCGGGTCCCGCTCCTCAGTCTTCAGCTCAGACTCTGGTCTCTGTCTGTCAATCTAGTTAAGAGCCTTCTGTTGTGTCCCATTTAGGCTGCCTTACATCTCCTCCTTATCGTCTTTAAAAGATGTTACATGTGGAAACCAGTTCTGTATTTAGACCGAAAACATCTCAAATCGGTGTGTGATCTAAGAACGGTAAAGACCACAGTAAAGCCAGGCACATGTGCTGCCCTGATACAGCGCAATGTGATTGCGTTAACAGGTCTGCAACAGCAATAGCTATAACTCCAGTGCCTCACGCCAGACTGAGCCCCTGGGGTCTACAGACCTGCCACGGCCGACCCATCAGCTGTGAAATCTGCTTTCCTCTTTGATAAACGGTCGAGATGTGACCCTATCTCTGTCCTGCAGATGCCCAGATTTCCTGTCATGCTTTTTTTCCCCTCTGTTTTTTCCCTGCCTCCCCCCCACCCTCTCTCTCTCTCATTCTCTTCTTTTTCAAGCTCTACACCTCCCTTTCCAGGCCTGTCTGGACAACCGCGCGTAACGCTCCATTCGCCGCTCTTTTCTCCGGCGTCATCCATCACTCCTGGGGCACAGCTACTGAGGCCTGTCGTCCACCGGCTGCAGCTCCCGTTCGCTACCTCAGGGGACCAGCAAACCTCGCCCACCTCCCTACATCAGACTCCGGGCCGGACCTACACGTGCCCTGCTCCTAAGCGGCTCCTGCTCCAGTTTAATGCAAAAAAAAAGCTGCTTAAGCTCACGAGATTTTTCATTATTTACTGTGAGCCACTTCAAGGAGACGTTACACTTTCAGCCGCTCTCCGGGCGCCGTGCCAAGGATCGAGAAACGGACACGTGGCAAGCTCGACAAAAATAGCCTGACCTCTAAAAAGTCGTATCTGAAATGACGCGTCTGGACGGAGGGAGTAAAATATGTTTGACTTCAGAGAGGGCATATCAATATCTCACCACGCAGGTCATGTGCTTCATTCACGAGAGAGGTGCCGCTCCTGCCATATACCTGGCCGCCTTCGGGTAATTCATTCACCTCGATAGTTTCGAGAAAAAAAAGCTAAGAGAGTAAAAGGAGATTTAATAGTCTGTGGAGGTCACACTTCATAAGAATGACTGAGAGTGCCTCCTAGCTGAAGCAATGAGCCTTTATTTCTACCTCAAACACTCTCTGGCTGCCCTCTGACCCCGCTCTGCAGCAATGGCCGCCCTGATCTGGCTTCTTCTTCTTCTTTGTCTGCTCACTTTTACATTTGTTCTTTCTACTTTCCTTCCCCCCTCTCCAGGTGAGGCATCAGGGTTTGTTCCACATCTTGATGCGTCTGTGTTGGAAGGTTTGCACAACTCCCTCGCCTCCCACTGAAATAACTTGAGATAAACGCAGCACACACATTACGGATGTTGCCAACGGCTGCATGTTTTAACAAGGCAACAGCTCAATAATCATTTAAAAACAAAAAAAACCTACGCTACTGTAAATGAGATGATTCCCTGGTGACGTGCCTGAATACGAGGGATCGGCTGATATTTTTCTGGCTCGTTCTGCATCCAAGAAACAAAGTGAAAAGTTACACTGAACCCTGAAAGGAGGCTCGGTAAAACAAAACATGCCAGTTGGGTTGACCTAGCCTTTAATGAGAGATAGTGAGAAGCTGCTAACAGCCAGTACCCCGTTGGAGAGATGAAACTTAAGAGAGGAGGAGGGCAAGCGGCAAAGCACTGAGAGGGCCCCCCGGGAGAATAGACACACATGAGATCCTTAAAGGCAATATGCCAAAGCGTCTTCCTTGGCTTTTAATTGCGAGGGAGGTTTGGCATATTCTGTAACCCCTCCACAGCCTATTACAGGTGATGACCAGCACCTGCTCGCTTAAAATAAAAAAAAATAAGAAAAACCTGAGGAGGATCTGGATGAATTCCTCCGAGGGCAGTTAGTTAAGAACGTATCACTCTAGCCAAGAGCAACAATCAGCGTATGCAGCTAAGTCAGCCGGGTGATGAATTTGTAAAGTTTGTGTCTGCGAAAAACACCCGAGCAACAAAAAGATTCTCAAAAGATAATTTCCGCGTGAGTCAGCGGGGTCATTTGATGGTTGAAGGGTTGGACGCCTTTCAGGGAAATTCATGGAGAGATTGCTGGAGAAGTATACGGAGTGTGTTACTTTGGGAGGCAACTTGAGGTGTTGCTCTGTCAAATCACTTTTCCGCCCAAGGATAACTGGCTTTACCCTGAGAAAAGCCATATTTCATGGCTATAATACCCGGGCCCGGGTTATTGAAAGCCACTGATGACTTCAAAACCGCGAGGGGAGCTTAGAAAACAGTTGAAAAATCTGCTCCGAAAATGATTTAGTAAAGTTTAAGGAAGAAAAACGTTGGTGTGGGGGGGGCCTCTGAGTACAAAAAATCCTCACGGACTTTTCCTTATGTTCCTTAACAGGATGAATGTGAGCTTGGTTACCATTTTAATAGGAATTTCTTAATTAATCCAAATGCAGAATGGAATCTGAAACCCGTGGAGGGGCTCGTCACTCCACCGGAGCAGCGGGTCAACACCAGCCTCTTTGAAACAAGAGACATAAAGGCTGCTGTGTGCAGGGTAACATCAAAAATAATGGATTGTGACTTCATTCAGTTGAAGCCTGGATGGAGCTCAGAATCCACCAATTAAAGCGTTTTGTCATGAAATATGCAGATTAAGTGGTTGAAATGGATGCACTTCAAAGGGGGCCAGTTGGGTCCCAGGAGAGCCACCTCAATGGGTTTGAATGTCACGGGAATTGCCATTAATACGGTCTTTAGATGTACAGTAGGAAGAATCGTGTTCCCATGGCTGCCACAGGCAAAGATTTACCAAATAAATGAATTTAATCATCCCTTTAGTCCAACAAACTGTTTTTAATTAGGCATACTTTATAAATGGTGACTAGTGGCTCACTAACGGTTAATAAATTAATTATTATTCTTTCATATTTTGAAGCAAGTCAATAATAAAGACATCATTTGGGCTCTCGGTTCGTGAAAGTGGGTCCATATCCTCTTCTACTGTAGCATGACCTGCTTTGTCTTTTTACTCATCACCCCACCAATGGACAGTTTGACCTTTTCCAACAAAGTGCTTCAGAGGATCCAATTATAACACCTTGTAAAGTATGCCTCATTATACACCTTCCAATAAAACCCCACTGAGTTTGGTATGTTGCACTCAACCCAGGACTGTCTAGCCAAGGTAAAAAAAAACTGGATGGCAAACAACTTTCTTCAGCTGAATTCTGTACAAGACGGACATTCTTTTTATTGACGCTAAAATCTGCCCCACAATGACTTCATTTTGTCTCGTCCTGATTATTGCGTCGGCTCCTTTCACTCACTTTCATTTAGATTTGCAGGGTTTTAACCTCAAACTACCAGATGGGATCACACCAGTTCTAGCTTCTTTACACTGCCTCTCTGTTCCTTTTAGGATAGATGTTTCTGCTAAAGTTTAGAGCATTGCATGACCAGCAAGCGACATTGCTTGAAGACCAAACAAGAGTAACCTGAGATCCTCTGGCAGTGACCTCTTGGCGGTGATCTGCTACTTTACTGTTAAGGGTTCTCTTTACGGGATTCAGAGCATTAATATAGCAGCAAACAAGAAGATCTAGTGGAGTAATGTCTACCTGAGCAGGGAAGGACGCCACTCTCCCCCTGTGTGTGTTGTAATCCAAGCTTCTTCGTGCTTTGTTTGTGCTGTTAGCACTGTTAGCTTCTAGCCTCTGGCTCAGCCATGTCGAGAGCCAATGTGGAGGCAATATATGCTCTGAATTCCGTATTAAGCACCTTTAAGGCCCCTAAACTCTGGAATGATGTGCCTTGTGATAAGATTAGTTGAGCTGATTTCTTCTCAAATCACCCTGTATTTAGTACCTTCAGCTCCCTATTACCTTATCCAGTCATTTCCAATCATTGTGTTGTCAGCCTGTCTTGTTGTGGTTGGCTAATATTAAACAGTGGTTGCCCAAACATTCACAAATGATGCAGCAGTTGACTAGAACGAGGACATACCAGTGCAATGCTGTCAGCGCTCATCTCGATCTTCCCCTCGAAGGGTCCCCATGTCGTCCCCACGGGGAGCTGCTGCCGGGTGTGGATACGACGCTCGCCGTCTTTATTAAGGAAGCCGTCCAGCTCTCCTAAAAGAAAGAAAGAAACACACACCAGAACCCAAAGCAGTCAGCCATCTATGCAGCACATCAAGTTCCACATCAAATCACAGTGACATTCATTCAGTTGTCCTCTCCCCTCAAACCTACATCACATTATTGCCTCAGAGCCTCGCCGGTAAACAGCGAAGGTTAAAGCCAAGCTTTTTTTTTTTTCATAATGGATAAGCAAATCAAGCGAGCATCCATCTGATGGTGTTCCTCAGACACATGGCGCGCTAACCTTTCTTGAAAGGTGTCTTGTGTTGAGATAATCTCTGTGAGACAGTGCAGGCTCGCTGGCTGGCGGGAGCGGCCAGTGGCAGGCCTATTTCTGTTGCTCCGGGAAGACTGGGCCCTTGTTAGTGCTGTGCAGAGCTCCAGTTAATTAACAGTGAAACCGGATAGCGCTGTTAGAACTACCGCTGCTCACCTCCCTGTCACCCCCCCGACTATCTTATCTCTTAGATTCAGTGTACTTTTTCGGGATGGTGATTAATCAAATAGTTATGATAAACCCCATGGCAGGCCGTGACATAGTTTACCAGAGAGGATGTTTCCCTGTGTGTGTGTGTGTGTGTGTGTGTGTGTGTGTGTGTGTGTGTACATGGGAGAGTTCTCAAATGTACATTTCCGACTGGTTGCCTTGACAACCCAGAGAGGTCTTGTTAGAGGAAGTGTGATGATTCAGACATCTATAGCGACAACTTCTGTCTGATTTCTAGACTAAAGAAGTTCCACCAACTCAAACAAAGGACATTTTTATCAGGACAGAGTGATGTTTTAGGCTTTTTTTGATCATTGGAATGATCTTTGGGAGGCTAGAGATCCGGGGTCAGCTGCCATCATTATTCTGAGACCCTCCAAAGGAAGGACTGACACTCTAGCAGGAAGCCAACCCAACAACTATATATTATCTAGCAAATAATCCTGATGTATTATTATGCAAACAAACTCTACACGAGTTGTTAACATTGGGTCTCTTTAACCTATTTGTTCACACGTGTGGCTAATAGGTATTCAGGGCATTCTGAATGGGCTGAAGTGATCGCTGAACTTTTCTGATGCGTTCGCCGTATAATGACCTATTCAGCCCTGTTCCACTGTGTAAATATCAGCCGTGTATCTGCGGGCGCGCCATTGTGCCCGTCTGTTGTGCTCATATGGAAATGTTAGCTTATGCCGCTGCTTTGCATGCATAAACACGATCGCTTGGCGTTCCTACCACAAATGCCACAAATGACGCCCTTGCTGATCATATACTCATCGGTGGTGGTCACTCCGCTGACAATCAAAAAGCTAAATGTCACCCATAATAAAAAGTCACCTGTTTGACCAAATCTTTGTCAAATGTAGATAAAAAAAAGAAGATATCTCTGCAACACCAACACACGGTCTAAACACGGAGTCGGCTTCGAGGGAAACCGCAGGCACAGTTTTGGAATAGGCCCATGAGTGAGATCATCTGGACGGCGTTATCTCGCTCTTTCTTTCCACTCCGTCTCCCCTCCAGTGTTCCTGCTGTTGCATGCTGTCTTCCTCGGTGCTGCAGTGGAAGGTGGGTAAGCTCATTACAGAGAAATAATTAAACATCGGTGCACAGCTGGTCGTCATCACGGAGAGCAACAGCCACCGCTTGATGCATTCTGTTTGTCCTCAGATAAGACCCACGGCCTTTAACCGCTTGGATGCGAGTTCCTGTTTAGCCCCGCTTGACAAACGGCAGCAGCCATTCCCCGAGCCAACGATTCTGATTCCCTTTCCTTTACCCTTTCTTTCTTTCTTTTATTTTTTTCCCGGGTGCTTGGAATGAAAAAGGGGGTACTGGGTATGGGTGCAAGAAGGGGAGATGGGGGGGGGGAACAAGGGGGTACGATTCAATTTGTGCGGTTTGTGGTCCGCCATGTTTAGGTGCCAGTTGTGCGCATCTCACACCAAATGTTGCCTGAGGACCTTGGCTCACAGATGGCTTGTCACATCTGTTGCAGAAACTGTTGGTAGATCTCCACAAAAACACCCCGTGGATGAATAATGACTTCCCTCCGTGTACTGTCTGTATGTCCTCTATATGAGCATTTACAGGTTTGGTGAAAAATGTAAGAATAAACTGGTATTACCAACCGGGATACTGACAAGGCTGCAAAAAAACCTTGATGTCATGGTGATAATACCTCTCACAAACACCCCAAAAATCCCAACTCTATCACTAATGCATTTTGTACAAATACAGAAGTGTTTAGTCCGTCGAACAAGTGGAGAGGTCAAGATGGGCTATGAGGAGATGTAACGAACCCAGCGCCTGTGTTCCATCTTCAACAATTCCTCACAAAACGAAGCTCCTGATGTGGCCTGCGAGCTGTACCCCCTCCACCAAAAATCCCAACCAAACCCCTCTCCGCCACCTTCACCCTCTGCACCCCACCCCCTGCGCCCCACCCTTCCCTCGATAAGATCATCATCTGTCGCTAGACTCTAGGGTCTGTTCCTGCACTCCACAGATACTTGGCAGACCAATGAATGTCCCTTTGTGTGTGGAGATCCTCCTCAGATAGCACCCAAGATGCTCCACGCTGGCATCGGTTTGTTTTTTTAAAATGTGTGTCCTGTCTTTCTTTTCTGTTATGGTGTGGAGGGACAGGAGAGCTCATCTCTCGCCTTCAATGGCATACGACTGCATGCTAATGAGTTTCTCAGTGGCAGGGTGCCAGCCTGGGTATGATTTAAAGAATAAATGTGTATGGACTGTTGACAGACAGCTCAACTACCACGCTCTACACTATTATTAGATATAATGAAACACTCCTTGAGTTTCCCCCTTTTATTTCCCATTAACGTTGTAAAAAACAGGTCTCTCAAAGCTATGACGTTTATGCTCATTGGTATATCCAAACCTAAGATATACTCGCACCATAAAATCCAATAGGAAAAGTTCTATATAGATGATCATTTAATACATATTTCCCTAGAGGGAAATTTTGATATATTTTGGGAACATATTTGGTGGCTTTAGAAATATTGGGATCTCCACCAAACAAAGTTCTGTAGATTTTTACAAAAATAAAGGATACTTGAGGAAGTCTGTTTTGTAAGTGACATTTTTAAAGGTCAAAAAACACTACACTTTTATTTAGAATGCTATATTGTTGATTTAAGACTGAAATACTCTTTACCTTATGTCTTGGAGATTTAAGGATAGATTCACATTTCACTGTACGAATGGTTCTATTAATGCACATGAAGTGAAAGCCTGAATCTTCTTAATACAATTTCTGGCCTGGAGTGAGGTCTCTGCGAATGGTCAGAGATGACAAATGACATCATCAACTTGCTACCGCAGATTAACATTTGTTAAAGCAATGGGTCTGTTCGAGCCCTTTTCAACATGAATTTGACTTCTCTAACTAGTTCAAAGAACCAACTTCAAGGAAAAGAAATTGCCCGAGGCACCAAAAAAAAAAGCTTTTGATTTACTTCACCTTTTCCCCAGTTATCATGAGCATATTAACAGGGAGGGAGGATGTTATTGGGAAACAAAGAACGACAACAGCAGAGACAAGTGGGGAAGATGTGTTTGAGCTTCAGTAGGCAGAGGATCCCTCTTGATATCGAGTACTACCTTTGAATCAAAGCATATAAATGTCTGCTGTTCAAAGTTCAATAACCTGTGCGTGGCAATTCACACATGTCCCACTGAATCCCAGTCATCTCCACCGACAGGCCGCGTTATAGAGTCCGCAAATGGGCTATAAATTAATATACCGCGAGAGAGGCATATGGGGTGAAATGGAATGTACGGTATCGGTTCAACAAAAGGTGCCACATCTTTAAAGCAGATATGTGATATGAAATTTTACAGCTGAAGGAGAAATGTCACAGAGCTTTGATAAGAGAACGATTAACTTTCCCCCCCCCCCCATACCCAATCCGCTATTATCAGGTCCTGGTGAGCAAAATGCATCATTTATAACCCACAGCCCACACTATTATCTCTGAGAGAGGCGCTTGTTTTAAAACAAGGGCGGACCCCCACCACCGGCATCTCCTCGCCACCCTCCTCAGTCTCCTCCATCTCCCACAAACCCGCCCTAACCCGTCTGCTTCTGGCCCTGAACAGAGGGGGAAGAAAGTTGACAACCACATGCGTTTGGTCACGTGAGAAGGGGGAGGGGTTGTGTGTGTGTGTGTGTGTGTGGGGGGGGGGGGGGGGGGGGGGGTTTGGTAGCAGGATTTACCCCTTCAGGTCAGGCTTGTTTTCAGGCAGTAGAGGGTTTCGGGGTGAAAGAGTTAAACAAGGGATTAGGGCATTTTAGCTGTGACTCTCCACACAGGCTGAGCAGGAGGTTGGGGTGGGATTCAGTGGGGGGGGGGGGGGGGGGGGGGGGGGGGGGGGATTCAAAGTGGGGCTCCCTAGGATAGAGGACTCCCACCAGGGAGGGACCCAACAATGCCTGCAAAGTATTGTTTTCAAGGACACAGGTGTTTCAGCCCCATCGCCAGACATTGGACATTTGACGCTTCTGGACACTGATTATGTTCAATGCTAATGTTTTAAATATGTGTGATTTCTACAATATCTCTGGATGGCAACAAAAAAAGCAAAAGACATCCTTCTGTCCTTTTTAAGATAAGAGTACCACCCCTTTGCAGCTAGCTGCAGCTAGCAGCTGGTTAGCTTACTTTAGCATAACAACTGGAAACAGCTAGCCTGGCCCTGCTTGAAGGTAACTAAATCATCTCTAAAGCTCACTAATTCACTTGTTATATCTCAAATTTATCTCTCAAAATGCATACAAATGCTTTTATTTTTACAGTGGGTTACATGGCGTTTATTGGCTCTGAGCAGTAACCTGCTAAATTCTTAGCTGGTTGCCCGTCGACAGCTCCTATCAAGAAGTGGTAGTAACGACCCCACAAAACTGGGGGATTGTTGTTTTACACTTCAGATTTATACGGGTTAAACAAATAAAATATAACATGTTAATTAGTGAGCTTTAAAGGAGCTGGTTGGTGGATTATGTTCCATTTGGTCAGAGCTAGCTGTTTCCCCTCCTGTTTGCAGTCGTTGTGCTAAGCTAACCTAACTGGCTGCTGGCTGTGGCCTTGTATTTAACTGGCAGATAAGAGAGTGGTATCAATCTTCTCATCTAACTCTCTGCCGGAGAGCAAACACCTTCCTTTGATGAAAAGGCAGAACCTTATGTGCAGGTCTGCGAGGGGCATGTGACAAGCTTACATGCCCACCCACCCCGACCTCCACACACTTACTTTCCACCTCGCTACATAGTCGGCACACTACTTCCTGCATTGGCACTGAGACTCTGGAGTAGACTCTGAAGCGTGGAATCGTCCACTATGGACATAATTCCTATGGGGATAGTGGACTCAGTGTTTATGGGGATCCGAAGATAACCCAGGATCTTGCCATGCCCATGACCCTCTCTGAATTTGAAGTTAAGCTGCACTAACTCACATACAACAACTTGGTCCCGCGGTGCATTACCAACACCGACAGTTCGGTATCATTGTACAATTGAAATACACCAGCCACGAAAGCGCTCCGCTTCATCACAGAAGCACGGCTGAGTTAGCAGCGGGGCTCGCTGACAACAATCTCTATGACATCCATCTTTGGAGAAGTGCTGCAATTTTCTATGGATAGCATGTAAAGGGAGACAGCGAAACCTAAAGAATGACTGTCCTCGCGCCGAGATATCAGCTTATCAGCCGGCAACATCTAGAGGACACACGCCACTCCCGCTGGAATCTGATCATTTTTAAATGCTTTTCTTAAAATTTCAAAACCATCAAAAGGACATTACTCCACCTGAGGGTGTCAGGATGAATGAGTAATTGGCGGTATGTGCGTTGGGGACGCACGCATCTGAGACGGAGGATGGATAACAGGGGCTACGACTTCAGCTGCAAGGAGGAAGTTGCTATTTTGTCTGTTCAGTTGTCATAAATAAAGCGTGACGGGAAGTAGTTGGAAGGAAATACAGGTAGGAGATTGGTTTGAAAGATTTGTATGCGAGTGTGCTGTGAAACACCTAAACAGGCAACTTTTTAGCAATGAACACAAGTAAACATTGCCACCTCCGAGTCTTGCAGTTAATTCAGGAAGAGACTATTTTTAAAGTGCTCCTGAATCTCCTCCCAAGTCAATTACCAGGCTGCAACTTCCCCTGGGTAACGGGGGAATTCTGTTTTTTTTTTTTCCTGGGTGACCTAGTTGTCTTTTGTGAGTAGGTTTTAGCCGGAGCAGTTTGACAGTCAACAGATAAGATGGATTAAGCTTTTTTTTTTCTTCTCTCTCATCCAGTTTTGATGTGAACAGCGTAAAAGCGGGTTAAATCGTTGAGTTTCAGGAGTATTTTTAAAATGCCTGGAGATAGCGCGATAGAGGTGCTAAACCTAAGACTTGGGACCCGGGAAGGTCAAGGTCGGCGCTTTGGAGAGCAGCTACCCGGGCGACTGCCGGGGCCAGCTCTCGTCTCTCTCGGAGCGCCGCGGCCCAGCCCACCTCTCATCGCTCCCAGAAAAGATACACGGAGGGAGTGAAACAAAATCCCGGCGAGAGCTCGACGGGCGCCATCAAAGAGCAGCGCACCCCTCGCCTTGTGTGGGTGCCTGTGTGTGTGTGTGTGTGGAAGAGGAGGGGGGGCTGTTTAGTTCCTGCCTTGCATTTGCGTGCATGCGTGAATGAGATATGTGTGTGTGTGTGTGTGTGTGTGTGTGCGACTGCCTGTGTGTACACTGTAAAATATCGCTCCCTCCATGAGCAACTAGCTCCATAATTATGTTTTGATTATTTGCGAGCACTAAAATAAAACAGCAATTAATCTGTTGATGTAAGACAGAAAATAGAAGTGCGGCGCACATGCTTAACAACCCCGTCTACAGAGCGATTGCGACGTTGAAAGAAAACCGTGTTTTGAGAATAGAATGTGCGCGACACCACCCCTCTCCACCTCCACCACCACCCCCAAAAAACCTGATCTGAGGCGTGCTTAACATGCGCACAGGAGCTGACAGCCGTACAATCACGTGAGGCGGGCTCGGCCAATCACAGATCCGTTTGAAATGTTTTTCTTAAGCCTTCGCGGTGATGAGGCCACTTGAGCACCAGAGACAAAAAAAAGTTGAAGAGAAAATAACAATAGTCAAATCAGAGCGGGACACCGGGGTCGAACGCTGCTGGTTTATCGCGTGTCACATCTAGCCCCTTCACGGATAGGTTTTTTAATGCAAGGGGGGGGGGGCTGGAGACGTTTTCTGAGGGGACACATTCAGAGACATTTTTGTAGACGTCTATTCCCCCCACTGCTCCTCATGTCGGTGACAGGGGAGAGTAATCCTATACACAGGCTGCTATTGTGAAATGAGAAACTAGCCTCCTTCACTGCCAGAGACCAGATGCACCTCTCCCTCTCTCCCTCTCTCCCTCTCTCCGTCTCTCTCTCTGTCTCTCTCTCTCTCTCTGTCCTAATCTGTAAACGACTTAAAGGAGCCTTATCTCCGGGCTCTTCTGCTTCATTTCATGCTTGATTTACTTTAATTTGTCTGATAGGGCACAAGGATTTGGAAATGGCCCATCTTTCGGTGGAAAATGTTCTGATTTTTCTCCGGCATTGTTATGTGGAGGTTTTTGACTTTTCTCTCCCCCTCTCTCCCTCTCTCTCTCTCTCATTCCTCCTCCTCCTCCATCTCCATCTCCTTTTTCCCGCTCTCCCCCATCCTCGCTCTCTCTCCCTCCCTCTCTCTTTCTTCCTCCATCATCTCTCTCTTCTTTCTTTCCTTTAGAGGTGTTGGATGGATCTTGCTCCAGTGCAACAGTCTGTTTGAGTGCATTTAGATTTGAGCTAACACAGCAGAAACAAGTTTTTTTTTCCACGAGGTGTGATTTTGTGGTGGGGGGGCGACTGAATGGCGGACGGCGGGTTTGCCTTTTCAGATCCACATTGAGGGCCTCGGGGCAGCCGAGTGCTTCAAACCACAAAGATCTTATGTTTAAGTTAAGAGACGACTGGCCCCTCCAGTTTAGCGAGCGGGCGAGCGGCTGGCGCTGATAAAGTTGCTCCACAATGAGGGACAGGGACAAGCCGGCGTGTCTGTGGATGCCTCCAGTTCTTTTTCCTGCCGGAGGAACTCAAGTGCTCGCACGTCTGTCTGGCTGCTCCCGTCACCAAGACGTCCCCCCACCCCCCCACACACACATACACACTTCTATTTAGTGACTGAATGACAGTAGAGGCAGTGAGCTATGATTACAGGAGCCCATATCTGACCAGATCCTGAATAATCTCCATCCCCTCCCACCAATGAGCAAAAAAAGGGCAGAGGCGGCACAAAAGAGAGGAGAGGAGGCTGCTGGCTCCACCTGGCCCCCTCCACACACGCAGTTGCGGCCACTGAGAGGCAAAGTGGGAGAAAATAATCGACATCCATTCAATTGGAGTCAGTCGGGCTAATCTGAACAGTGGTGGTTCAAATCTGCCAAATGGAAAAAAGGTGGACGATCAAAGAGAGGCCTCCCACACCAATTATTCTGTCTGTATGAAACAATAAAAGTCCTCCTCAACGTCACGTCGTCACTAACCACACCTCCGAACCCAACGGGCTTCAATACACTGGTAACCTCACACACACACACACACACACACACACACACACACACACACACACACACACACACACACACACACACACACACACACACACACACACACACACACACACACACAGAGAGGAGGAAACAGGGAGACCATTGAAATTCATCTCACAGCCTGAATTTACTTAACTGCTGGGTCTGCGTGCGGTGATAAACGGAGTGATGATCCGGCAACACGTCTTTATCCATGCTTTGCTTTAATTAACGGCGGCTTGTTTGTTGAAAAGATGATTAATATGCCAATGAAAATTGCATAATTGAATACCACAACACCCGCACAATCAGGGAGGAACATGCCATTTTTTATGAACTTTTTTTATTATCGTTATTATTGCTATTATTTGGTATTTTAATTCACTTGACAAGCGGGGCCCAACCCCCCTCCCCCCCACCACCTCTAAACAGGGGGAAAAAAGAAAAAAGAAGAGGCCTACAAGGTGGGTGGGGGGGGGGGGGGCACTGTTCTGATATCAATACCTATCAGTGTGAAGGCTGTACATGAGTGTGTGTGTGTGTGTGTGTGTGTGTGAGAGTGAATGTTGGGGGGGGGGGGGGGTTCATTCCTTCAGAGCCAAATAATGATGTGAAGACATCAAACTCGATGGAAGTAACACAATCATGCATATGAAACTAACCACTATCTGAAGCACTTGCACCCCCCCCCCCCCCCCCCCCAAAAACAGCCTTGCAAATTCATGCATGAAAAAGAACTACAAACCAAAGTCCAACTCAAACACACTCTGTAGTTTTATTTAACCAGAAAAAAAGGCCAAAAGAAATTAAAATCTCCACATGCGAGGAAGTTTCAGTCGAGCAGTCCAGAGTTTACCCAGCGTTACCCCCCCCCCCCCCCCCCATCCAGCAACGCTTGCTCGAGCACCCCCCGTGTTAATGCTAAACACACACGCCGGATATTCAACCAATTACAGTGATACCTCTCTAAAAAAGAAGATGTGTGTGAAGCTACAGCATGCCTGGGAGGGGGGAGCGATGCAGAACAAACATATTCAGAGAGCTAAAGGAAGACGCGATGGGCGTCAAGTCCCCCCGGGTGGGGGGGGGGGAACAGAAACACCAGCACCATCAGCTTTGCAAGTCGGCTTCATATTGAGCAACAGCCCCTTCTAAATTATTTTGGACTTAGTTAGTGTGAAATATAATCACGGTACAAAAAACTAAAAAAAGAAGATGTCTTTGTTTTCGGACACAAATTCCGCTGAAATGTGGACAAAATGGCTGGAAGTGAATGATCTTATTAAGGGCATTCTCTGCGTGCCGCATGCCCACGTACAGCCCCACAAAACTAGAGCCGAATGTGGTGACATCTTCCTCAGATGATGAGAACAGCGATTGCATTTTGCCCTATTTTAGATTATATAACTAACAACCATGAAGTTCCCTCATAAAGCCTCTTAGTGTAGCGGATCAGTGACTAAATTTGCATCGCGACGATGCGGCATAGGAGTACAGTGATTTGTCTAATCTCTTGTTGCATATTTCATCATTATAATCACACATTGTGAGAGGAAAATATGTGTGTGTGTGTGTGTGTGTGTGGCAGTGGGGGAGGGTGTTTTCTCAAAATACACACACAGGTGATGCATAAAGCCTGCATCAGCAATCCGCCTAAGAAACGAATGCATTTGGAAGAAAAAATTAAAAAAAGGCGGACAATGTTTACACACAGCACTTTGATTGCAATTTAATTTTACATCACTCAGGGCCCGGAACTCACAGAGAGGCTGATGACGGACTTTCATCATCAGTATCAGCGATCTGAGTGTCATTCATGTTTTTGTGAGACTTGTCTGAAGACTTTGACTAAACCCCTGGAGAAGCGAGATAAAAAAAAAAAGAAATCCTCCTTTTTCCAGAGAGAGAGAGAGAGAATTGCCATGATGCACGTCCAAAGTTTTCTTGATTACAAGACGAAAGAGGGGAAAGGGAAAGGAAAATAAAAAATAAAAAACCTTGAATGAAAGCCCCGCGCTGAAAGTTTCCACTTTGCTGATATAACAGTCAAGTGTGTCTATAAGTCTACTTAAAACGCTTAGGTATCAGTGGAGACAGCTGCGACACCCTCGTCTTATGATTCTGTCGAGACAGTACACTATCAAAACCTTTCATACCGCTCCCAAGCTACATTTCCGGTGACAAAAGCTTTGCGAAAAGCCTTCCTGAAGGATTCATCTATATCCTAATATTTCCAATCCAATTTAACTGGAGCAGCCGGAGTGGTCTGAGCGCTAGTTTACCAATCTTTGCTTTCCAAGACTCCGTGTGCTGAAGGCTTGAGGGGTTCAATCAATGGCGCTTTGATCTCGGCTGGAACCATAATTATTTAACATTGTTACAAGGATTTCTCTAATCCATCCTACCATTAAATCCCTTTTACACCCTCATCTTCTGCAGCCTAATCTGAATCTGGGTGCTCCGTTTGTCTCCCTCTCTCATTTCGGCGCGCCCCTCCTTCCTTGCCGACACCCTGACTTTTTATAATGGACTCGGGCGCCGAGTTGAGAAAAAACCCTGCCTTGTTTACCGAGAGCCACCTGACTGAACTGCGCTCGAATGGACTGAGCAAGAATTTTAAACGTTTTTTTTCTTTCCCTCCGCTGTATTTTGCACTGAAGTTTGGGTCAGTTTGTTTTTTAGTTCCTTTGGGGACGATTGTTGAAAAAGCAATCTGACTGAAATGCAAAAATGTGAACATTATGAGCAGCTTGATTACAATAAAGACGCCATATACCTCCACTTTCATTTGAGCATGTTTTCACCCTCCAGAAGGAGAAGTTTCTTCAGATGAAACTGAGGGAATTTCACAGTTCAGGTGCCTGGTGCCCCCAAAGGTTTAATCCCATCTGTTTATTTCGCTGATCACTTTGACTCCCAACAGAAAGGGCCCACTGTCCTTTTTTTGCAAATATTTGCGCGCCTGTGTTTCACCGTGATATAAATAGCAGCACGGGGCACAGCAAACATTTGTTGAGGCACCTGCCACAGCATCGTGGCCATCTGGCCCTCCAATCCTCCTCGCATGGCATATGTGCATTAATACCTGTAATGGTTATTGTTGTTTTTTTGGAGACTGGAAGAAAACGGCCACAGTCCCTTCTGGGTTGGCTGGAGTCAGAAATGAGACTCGAGAGTTTTTACATCTGAGTGAAGCTGCGTTTTGAGCGTGTTTGATGTCTTGAAAAGGGAAAGGAAGGGGGGGGGGGGGTCTCTTTGCCTGTGCTCCGTCTGTGTCTGACCGTCAGGTTGATTCTCAGATGGCCGCTCCTTCATCCGACCCCTGCCTCTCGGCCCTGGCCGATGCCCAGCTGGCACCGGGGGCCGAGCCAGCCGGGCCACGCCGATGATCACATGGCTGCTGTTACCTCTCTGTCACACTCCTCTGCTGTGTGCCTTATCTTACCTCTTAATTTGCTGCAATCTCTCGGATCCCGAGGTCACCGCTACAAGTGATGTCAAATAAAGATTTACTTGGCTTCAGTAGTGGAAGTGAACGGTTAAACCACTGTGGGATTTACAATGCTACCACCTTAGCTGCACACTGACAGCTGCAGTAGCATGAGCCAGTCTATACAGTATTTAATTTTATTTCTGCTGGAAAGCACCTCGTGGTTTATGTAACTGACTTTTAGTATCAAGTACAGGTCGAGACCCTGAAACACTGTGTCCTACATTCCCCATAATGCAACTCAATCACATCTATGGTTGTAGCCTCCCTGCCTGTATAACAGGGGTGGTGGAGGTAATGGGATACATTTACTCTCATCAGCTTAACAAATTCGCTTTTGTTTACTTTGACTTCTTTCGGTACTTAAAAAAAAATTGGTTATTTCAGGCCTGCTTTCACTTAAGTAGTGTTTATCACACGTATAGCGCGTGGCTATATTTCGAGTTGTGTCTGGTACAGAGTGAAAACAGAAGTCCTGATAAACTGTGAGAGAATAAAACAGTAGAAAAGAGATGAATCAGAGAAGAAGCTGCAGGTGTGTCTGCGGCCACAGGAGGGCGGAGCTCCAGGTAGGAGATGCTCTGCACCCCGGAAATGACACGTCAGAAACGTTTGCGTTTACAGGCCGCCGAGTTCACGGGCCCGGGGTCACTTCAAGCACGGACAAGTTTAGGACCACATAGACGGTGTGGATATAATTAGCATTATTGTACCTCGTTATAGTGAAACAAAAATGTTGTACCTATCTCAATTAATTAGAGGTCGCACCACCCACTACGCTCGTGACCTGTGCAGTTGGAGAATGCTGGACTTTGCTAGCATGCTAAATGCTAACAAGCTACTGATGGAACTTCTACCTTCAGTGAGGCGTGTGAGGACTTTCTGCTGTTTGAGACTGTTAACACCGGATACCTGCTCAAAACGGACCAGAGAGTGGACTGGTTATACTGGGACGGAGAGGCGGAGCGGGTATATTACGCGTCGAGGGTAAACGTTGAACCTGGAGCAGACTGTGAAGGACTTGGCGGTACCGTTCAGACAGGCGAGTACAACACGCTGCTGAGGTGCATTTTATTTTAATTGATTATCAGTTGTGTGCACAAACTGCAGTGTGGCCATCTGTTGGTTTGGACATAAGGAGTCTTGTTGCTGTTGTTGTATATGTTGACATTTAATGCAATCTCTTTTGCAGCCCAAAAGATGTTCTTTAAGTTATCTGTAGTATCATATAGCTCCCTCAGTAATGTTTACTCAGAATCATTTAAGTACCACCTCTCATCTTTCCACCTCTGCTGTTAAATGCCCATGTCTTTCAAAGTCCAACCAAAGGAACGACAGTTGTTTGCCAATTTCTCAAAATGGTTGCCCATGGCGAACTGGCAACCCTTACTGTCGAGCCCTGCGGTCCAAGCACAAGTTCAAACAACCCCGATGACATCATCGGGGTTGTTTGACCTTCTCCCAGAGCCTAAAGGGTTGTAGGGTCAGGGGCTGTATGAGTAAACTAAACCCTTTTAATAATAAGTCATTATTTATTAACAAGTCAATAAAGCTGTATTGTATCCTTTTCTCTATCTATTGTGAAATTGAAGACTTGATTAGCATGAAAAAGTATTCATGTATGCTACACTACAATTAATTCAAGTACAGGGCTTTATAGCCAATGTAGAGTTCTGAGTTATATAGATATGTTATCTTAAATTTCATTACATCATTGGTGGACAACACAATACGTGCAGTTAGTTTAAGACGACTGAAACAAACGGTATCTTGCAGGCTGAGCGCTTTGAGCGGAAACAGCATGCGATCATAATTACAGCAGCTCTTAACGAACCCTGGATTTTCATGACTTTCATAAGGGGGTGTAGTTTACACGAGCACGCATTTAGATAAGGCTGAGAACAAGTTCATTAGCGGAGTTAGCTAGCTAACAGACACCACTCCCAATTAGCCTGGAGGAGAGCGAGTGGGGAGAGAACGAGAGAGACTGAGTCAGATTCCTATCAGCGCCAGTCCGTGAAAAATGAATAGAATAGCATGACACGCTATCTCCCAAATCAGCGGCTGATTGCGAAACACCCGTGACTAGAAATGAACACGAGACAGAAGATCAGTGTGCAGATTTGCTTACGGACATACTTGTAGAGAGACGAGTGCAGAGAAAGGGAACTCGCTGGGTGTTCCACATCAGAGAACCAGCACTCTCTGCACAGCGGCTATATCAGATTAATAGTGAGTCATTCTGTACGCTTCTCTGCCGCTACAGACAAGAGGAGACAATCAGAGAACACGGGGCAATCGCGGACAGCACTTGACATGAGTTACGAAAGTGGAGATGAAATGCAGGGACAAGAAAGAGAAAAAAAAAAAGAAAGTTCAATTAAAGGATGTAGATTGTAAAGGCTTTTGTTGTTACTCAGCAAAAGGGAAGACGGCGCGGAGGTGCTTGAATAGAATCACCAAAGCAGGTGGGCATGTTCCGAGTTAGCCCACCTCATTAAAAGGCTTCACTTCCCTTTTTTTTTTTTTTTTTTTTTATGCAACGGCCATTACACATCCTATTCAGATGCACACACGCGGTGATTAAAAATTATCTGTTGGAGATGGTAATCACACCTGCTTAAACTTAAGCCAAAGAATAACAAAGAACTTTTGAATGCGGAACTATCTGAGCATTTACAAAGAGATTAAAGGGGAGACAGTCTCAAACTAAATAAATTTGCTTTTAATCGCTCTGAACAGGAAGTCATGTCATTTCAAATGTCCCTATCTGATTGTCTGATTCCCCCCTCTCTTTATTCAAATTACAACATGCCCATCTGACTTTTCCAGCACAATGGGGAAAATTAAAAAGGGAAATGACCTTTCATGGCCGCCATGATGGGAGAGTGAATGGCATTATTATGCACCAAGATTAATTTCTGCCCACTCTGTGCTGCCCATTGAGAAAACAGAGCGGAGGGGGCACGAGTGCCTCGGCGTAAATCATCACATCATTGAGATGTCCACAGAGTTACATCGGTGGTTTCATGTTGATTACATGTGCTTTCCTTTGACCAACCCGGCTCGACTGTACGCGTATATATACAGTATATTACCGTGTTTCTTGAACTTGGATGCAGCCGTGTGCTAAGTTGCCCATTTTCCCCATTAGAGATAAGGACACAGCGCGGAAGCCTTCAAACTGGATGTCACTCGATAACTCCGAACCACTCGGGCTGTGGTTTAGTAAAACATGAAATGGGCATCGTGTCTCACATCACCTCCTCCGCAGTTCAGCCGTCCTCGCTCGCTGCATGCGAGGGACACTTTACTCCCGCAAAACTCTCGCTCTCCGCCGCCTGTCCAGCAGTGTGTTCCTGAGCCTCTAATACTCATTCTGATGGCTAAGTAGAAGGGGGAGGATAATTACAGTCAGTCATACATCGAGTCATGCTACATCCATCCCTCCTTTTCAAAGCGGTATTTTTTAAGCTCAGCATTTTCTCGCCCCAAAAGGGCCCTTTTTTCCGCATGTGATGCTTTCTTTTTTGTCACGGCCCCCATAGTTCAGAGCTGACCCCCTCAGCCCTGTCCCCTGACTGATCACAGTGATGGTTTATTACTGTCGTCCCAGCGTTCTTATCTTTAGCCAGCAATGCTCATTTCCTTCCCCAGATTTAAATGCAAATGTGAAATTTAATGATAAATGCATTATCTGATAGGTGCGATAACACTGATTCACTGTCAGTATAAAATACACACCCCGGGGGGCTTCGAGCCAGCAAGCGCAACTTGCCCAAATCCACTTTTTTCTCCCTCTCTCTCCCTCTTTTTTCTCCCCCCTCTCTTCTCTCTTCTCTCTCTTTTCTTTCTTTCTCTTTTTTTTGTACAAACGCATGTACCTGCAATAAATTCTTGAGGTCATTTTATGCATTAAATGAAATCATATTTTGTGTGTTCAGCAGTGTGGGTGCAGGCTATTGCTGAGCAGTAATTGCTGTGCAACTATTTTGTTCAATGTATTATCCATCACTTTGATGAAGTTTCTTTTAGTAAAAGGGCAGCACAAGATTAAAAAAAATGTGTTGTAAACTCTTCAGAAACGCTACTTCTGCTTTGCATTATGGGCACTTCTCTAAAAGATTTACCTGCTTTCTTTGCGCAAGCAATTGTTGGTAATTGAATGTGCTGTTAACTGAATGGTGGGTGGTTTGTTATGTAGCAGGCAGACTTCTGACTCACTTGTCCGTCTATGGTTGCTATGAAGGACGTAATGCTTTCTTACTTTTGAACCATACGTGCTCATTTTGCTCCTTTTCCATTCAATGACAAAATCAATACTGTACTTAACCTCAAACTAGGCACCATGCATTGGAAATTGGTTACTACTGTCCAACATCATCTCACCCCTACTCGTCATAGTTAGTTAATGCGGTAACACGTGGTTGTGACTCATAGTAAATGTCGTAAAACATGGTTGTAACGCGTGTTTAACGTACATCCGTAGTTAATGTTGTAAAGCGTGTTTAACATATTAACACATAGTTAACATTGTAACACGTAGTTAACATTGTGGTTGGGTTACAATAACCTCGGAAGTAATGTCACATGGCTCACTGACGCAGCATCACGTGACATAGCGTCTTTAGTAAAAACAACATTATTTTTGGTTCCACATGGGACACAAATGCCGGTCCCCTGGGTCAAGGTCCTGCGTGTTTATTTGTCCCATCCACCACAAATTCCTCCTGTCCTCAGCAGACTTTCTTGCTCATAATGCTTCTGTTGCTGTTCTGTTGAAAGCCCGGTGCGTCTTGTACGGAGGCCAAAGTGTGACTTGTGCGTCGGTAGCAAGACGCACAGGCCCACTGCCCGAGCGTCGGTATTTGCCGCCCTGGGAATGAGACCAGGCTCAACCTTCAGATGGCCCTCAGTGGCCATCTAGGAAAGTGATATTAAGACTTCTCTTACTTGGACCATCCCAGTCATCTGGCCCCACGATGGTATGCCTGGTCTTCTCGCCCTGCACGTCCATCTCCGACTCTCCTACTTCTCGGTTGCCATCTTCTTCTCCTGCAGGGCAGAAAAAGAAATGAATGAAGTCATATAAAGCACACAAGACAAAATGATAGAATTACTCAATCCAAATGTGCAATGCCTAATTTAATGAAGCGCTGCATTATAGACTGTGCTGTTCTTAGGACTTAAGAAAAAAATAATTTAGTTTTATAACCCTTTCCTGTAATGTTTGAGTGTCACAATGTGAAGTCATGTGAGCCATTGTCATTGTGTGCGACTGTCTGTATAGTTTGTTGAATGTCTATTTTGCAGTGAGATCACCAGGTCCAGCTGCATACTTTTATGTAAAAAGGAGTTCCCATGAGTGCTTGCAGGAACAGGAGGAAGCCCCGTGGAACAGGAAGGAAAGCAATGTGTGGGAGAGAGGTGGCTATTTATTACCGTTTGATCTATTGTGGAGCGAGCGAGAATGTGTGTTATAGGATGTAGGGCTGATTTACAGTCGCGAGGCTCACACGGACCACGCTAAGGGATATTTGGGTATCTCTCTCAAGGATGTAAATGCTTAAAGACCTTGTTAAACAGACTCCGCCTCCCGAGTGTGCAGCAAGCAACACTGACTGGGGCGCTTGTTCGGCGCTCTAAGATACACTTACTGTAGAAAAAAAGAGAAATCTATTTTTGCATGTCTACAGTAAGCACAGTTTGTACTCAAAGTTTATAGGCACATAAATCAGTGCGCAGTAGGTGAACCCTCGGTGCGGTGCTCCGGATAAATCCACTGTGGCTGACACAGTGGCCGTCTCTCCAAACTCGGGCGAGTGAGAGCAAATCTGCTCGGGGCGCATAGCGCCGGTTGATAGTTTGTGGAGGAACACTTCTCCCACTTTTGTCACCATATCGTTTTCGGCCCTTTGATGTTTTAAACCCCCCAATCGTGAACGGTCAAGGACAGGCCTGGATTACTACAATGGATTACTACACTTCACACACTCGACAAGGAAGAAAAGGGGATCGACGTGTAGATTTAAATGTCAAATATGACAGAGACAATGCATCGTAATGATGTAGCTCATACAGCACGTCCATATGATAAAAATCATACCAAATATGATGGGGCATATATACATGTTGTTGTTTACTATAGCTGTATCGGTCCCCCCCCCACAACTTCCAAAAAGCATTTCAGAGTGTTAGTTATCACACTTCCAGCGACAACTGCCACGGGACACACACTACTTCACTCCAGCGCCGTCCGTCCTCAGTTAGGTTAATCTCCAGATCAAGCGCACACACACACACACACACACACACACACACACACACACACACACACACACACACACACACACACACACACACACACACACACACACACACACACACACACCATGCTTGTTTAGCTATTTTTTTTTCACATGGCTCACTTCAAAGAAGGTAGCAAACATTGCCAAAAGGATGTCAGCTTTCTGCCTCGTGCTGAAAGAGGAGACGTATACGAAGGGGGAAAAAAAGTGATGCTGAAGGGAAGTGTGCAGGAACATGTCCTACTTACAGTACATGAGGTCATTCTGACCCAGTTTTGCTTATGCAAGTGTCTGCTTGGGCTGGCGATTCAGCCCCCCGCTCCTCTCCCACTTTCCCCAGTACATTATCAGAGAGCCCACTCAACTAAATTCCCCCACTATTTATTGTTGGGCCCGGAGAAAGCTCTTCAGCATACCAGGCTCGTATTATGACGAGGATAACAAAGGCGCATATCAACAGTTCCTTCCAATGGAGCGGAGTTAAAAAAGAAGAAGAAGCTGGCGAGATAACATTAAAGGCACTACCTTGATCTCAGGCGAACATGTTAAGCCCTGTAACGAAACGTATTGGAAGTGTTTAATTACAGCCCGGGAAATGAAGCTACAAGATGATTCCTTAATTAAGCAGTGATTAAGGATTTTCTGCCTTCTATCTAGCGCAGTTTGCAGTGCATTTTAAACACAATCGCCTCGGCAACCTCACAGGGAACAATGTCACAGGGCTTTGATGAAGTTTTCCTGCACAAATGTCACACGGCAGAAGAAGTGCTGGAGCAGCACTCCTTTTGCTTACAGTACGGTTTGATGAAAAACGGCACTACGGAGGGAATGTGGAGGCTCATTTTTTTAATGGTTTTAAACGACGGAGGAGATCTGACCTTTCTGATAGAGGAACAGATTGATTGAGGTGCTCCGTTCGTTCGCAGAGGTCCACAGTAAGTAATAGAGATTCGGCCTTGTTTCATCATTTGAATTGAAACCCTCTGCCGTCTTATCAAGGGAGACAGATTGTCAATGATCATCCTCTACATTATCACCTGGATCATAATTTACATCTGGCTTGGGCTCCATTCCTCGCGCAATCAAATGGAGATACTTAAGGTTGAGTGAGAGAAGGCTGAACGGAACAGAAGGGACATGGAGGGGGTTGGGGGGGGGTGCTGGGGAGACGAGGCGGCCTGCTGGGCGAAAGGGTTGGCGGGCATGCAAGAGGAGCCAGTGAGCTGTTAAAATCAGCCCTATCGCCGCTCTATCAAAGGACAGCTCTCTAGCCAAATCGCAGTCGCACGCAGCGTGCTACGCGTCCGGGTCAATAAGCTTATAGCCGATTTACACAAACAATTCCTGGAGCAAGGTAGCAACAAAGTCATATTGGCTTTTTTTTCTCCCCCCCCCCCCCCCCCCCCCCCCCCCCTTTTTAGCATTGTCTCTGCCAAGGCAGCCCTTGAAAATGTCAATCTCTCGCGTGCGACTTTAAGGAGCTCAGAGCACTCTAATCCTGGCCACTGAGTCCAGAGACAGGTCACAATTCCTGCAAAATGGAGTATAAGTATTTTTTAAGTCTTCACATGAGATTGCACAGGTTTCCATGTGTTACTAACCCGCTGCCACTTTCCTAAACCCATCCCAATCTTGCTAGTGTTTGAGCTCGGCAGTGATTTTCAGAATGTAATATTATATTAGGAGGGGGGGGGGTGCCCGTCTGCCTGCCCGCCCGCTATCCCCCCCCCCCCCCCCCCACCACCACCAGTGGTAGTGCTAGTCTGTTGATATTGCATATTTGCTTGTTGATGTAGATTACGCTGCGACAGATAAAGTCCAATCCAGGAAGCAACCTTATTCACCAAAGTCAAGCATGGCTGTAAGACTTCCCTGCTATCTGAAAAATAGGTTTGGATTGCGTGCAATTTGTGGGAGGCAGAGGCACTCCAATGGAGGGAGGCTATTAGTGAAATGCCTCGCCACTGTCTCTTTAAATGCCAATAAATTCCCATCATTACAGAATCTGGCAGTTTTCCTCCCTGTCTGCAGCCCGGGTCTTTATCTCGCTCTGCCTCAGTCTCTGAGCATGTAGATCTGGCCCAGTTAGATTGTCATACTTAACAAACATTAATGATTAATTTCCTCCACTGAGTCAAATGGGGCTAAAGGGATGACGCGATTCATCTTATCGCACCGCAAATTAGCATTTCCCCATATTCTCCAGCATCGACTGTGTATTAAAATTCCACATTTGCCATTCTGGGCATCGGCAGCTGTGGCGAAAGCGCCAAGGAGATCTTCCTCCCGTGTTGCTGGGGATTCTGATTGCCTCTGTGTTGCACAAAGAGTGGCATAATTAATTCTGCCACTTTCCGTTGGTTACTGTACGCCTCTGACCGCCGCAAGTCAAATTGCTCACCGAGAGGTTATTCCACGGGTCAAGGTGGGTTTGTTGTTCGCCGTGTTAAGCACCGCGCGTGCGGTCCCCAGCTCTCACTCTTCACTTCCACTGTGATAAAATGTTCCTGATTTTTTTTTTTGGGGGGGTAATTTGGGGAGAGCGCAATATGTTCTTACTAGTTGGATACATAAACGCTCACAACAGCATCAGAAACAAGCAGTTTGAGCTGAAAAATCATGTTGTTTTTACCTCCCATAAAGGCGTCTTACATCGAGGAAGTGAGATACATGAAATGACATGTAAATCTAATGTCGGAGCAAACTAAGGAAGTCGTTTGTCATCAGACAACACTTGGAGCGCACAAAGGGAACAGCTTGTGGCAACACCCTGTGCTGAACTTCACAGATAGCCAACAATAAAAGACGGGGTGAAACAGCAAGGTGAAATTTCACAATTTCAGTAAAAAGAAAGATGCCACTCAGTATATAAAAAAAGGTATCTTTCTTACAATTATGGAGCCGGGGGGGGGGGGGGAGTATAAATCTTTGCTGTGGAATCTTCACAAGCAGAGCTCCATAAATGTGAACTTGTACCGAGCAGGAGACGTTGTTTGAGGTAAGGTTCTGTTTCCATCGAAAGGAAAAGCCAAGGTTATTTCTTTAGAGGTGAGGCCTTTTTTATTTTTCTCACAGAGCTCTCAATAGGTAAGCAAACACCCTCTAATCGCATGTATATTAAACACTCTCCTGCATACCTTTAAGTTGAGTGTTACTGACATTCATTCCATTGAACGAAATTGTAAGTAAAAGTCCTTTATTCCAAAGTTTACTACAGTAAAGGTATAGTATTATCATCAAAGTATGATCATCAAAATATAGCATTAATATAGCATTAAACAACTATTTGCCATGTAAAGACGTAGTGGAGTGATGTCTACCGTAGCAGCTGCTAGGTGCGGCTAAGCCCTCGCCATGTTGAGAGCAGAGACAGTCCCTCATCAAATATGTGCTCTGAATTTGGACTTTAGCCCATTTTAAGGGGAGACACCTCTGGCAAAAACAGTTTTTAATGCACTGGTCAATTTTGAGATTTTTGGCTAAATTCAGTTAATCCATAAATACAAATGTAGGTGTTTAAGGTTACCACACACTGTCTATTTACATCTGGAGATTTCTCCTAATTTCACAAATAGTTGACAAAAGATAATGCCTCCTTTGCATATTTACACACTTACAAAAAAGTGATTGTCTTGATGTAAATAATCAGCTGAAGGAGTTTCATGGTGATATCTTTTAGTCAAATGTTGTACCCTATTCACCTGTAGTGTCTTCAAAATGTATGTCATTTTACAATACACATCTTTAAAGGCACGTTATATTTCATTCTGAGCCAGCAGTCTCCACTTCAGTAGCTCTTACATACACCACATGTTCCTATCTATATTCTGAATGTTTTACTGAGGGGTTTGTTCATATATCATTCAGTCTTATTTACAGAACATTTTATTCCTAAAAACATGCAGAAAATTAATTTATTTTTCTGTCTGTTAACAGTATTTTCTGATTAATGGATTCATACAAAGATATATCCCTTTATGAAAACCTTTGGCTAATGTGTCAACAAAACAAAACAAGACTTCTGAACCTGGCTTCATCCAATGTTCATTACTCAAAATGTATGTTATTGGATTGTTATTATTGATGGACCTGGTCAGTCTAAATTTGGATGATTTAAACTACTTTGGGTACATCACATAATATTTGTTGATGAGTTTTCTATCTAAAATCTGAACCTGAAAAGTAACTAAAGCTGTCTCATCACTGAAGTTCTCTGAAATGCGATGAAGTTGAAATAGCTTAAGATGGAAATAGTCCAAAGAATAGAATCCCTCATATGAAAGACGTATGCCCCTATGATGAGGGTAGCAGGCAGATAATAGTTTGTGTTTAGGGTCATGGGCCTAAAAGGTTAGGAACCGCTGATAAAGATAACACAGCAGGGGCTTTGGAGGTATATGCATTGTATGTCACTTGTCCTTTTTTAAATGCATTACACTCGCTGCCTACAATCTGTGAGAATTTATATTTCTGGTGCAAATTGAAGGCTAACAGGCCTCTATGTGATACCACCAGCATCCTCCAAACCACATCCACGAGAGCACCAAAGACCATGGAGGGCCATGACACCATTAACTAAACGGGTTACGGGGTCAACCATCGCCCAATTTAGAGGTTCCCAAGCCTCAGACCAAGATGTGACGCCAAGGTGCTCCACGCACTTATCTGGGGAGTCCCTTTTCTGCAAGGGTAAGGCAAATGGCTGAGTCTTTGGTGGCATTCAACTTCTTGACCTTTGCGCCTTTAAGCGGCTTTGCTACTTCACCGCACTCTGATCAAAGTTAATAAGTGCTTCATATGTTAATGAAAATTGGTACTCCTCTTTGTGTTCCTACAGCTTTTTAATACCTATTATAGACTGAAACTTTTAATGGAGGTTTTAGGTCCCCCTGACAAGCCCATTTCAGAGAGTGACTACACAGATACAAGGCTAAGCTAAGACCAGAGAGTCACTGCTCAGTGGAGGAACCTTACACGGGAGACCTTATTCTCCGGGAAGCAGCAGAAGATAAAGGCCATGGGATGAGTGGCTGCTTTAAAACCCACGTTCAAGTCCGCGCAGGGCTAATTACCGCACGCCATCACATTTGAGAGGGTTTAGTTAATCAAGGGGGCTCTCTCTTTTTTTCCTCCTATAGTCGAGGAATAACACACTTAAAACCATTTAATGCCGCCAGGATTGCGTCCCGTTTAATTCACGGCGCTTTCACATAAGTGGGGTAAATTTAAGCCACCCCGACATTAGTTTTAAATAGATCTAATGAAGGGAGGGATCATGGGGAAAATGGCTACACCTGATGATTGCACACAACTTGCCACCGAGGAAAAAAAAGAAAAGAAATTTGGATAGTACATCGTTTAGGTCTTAGGAGGCAATGGGAGACTTAGCTTCTCTAAGCTTAGATAGCAAAGTAATAGAAAAGAATCTGACTAGTAAGGCTTGTGTATGACAAGGAACAGATTACCAGTCCCTTCAAAAAAAGTAGTATTTGACATTTGGGATTGCTATTTAGTGTTGACTTTGTTCATAAACATGGAAGGGAGATTTGAGGCCCAGTTCCTGACACGGTTTTAACCGAAACAATGGAAATATCAAACAGCTCTGACAAGGTGCTTTGAAGATTTTCACAAGTTGTACTTTTCCCCCCCCTTTTCTAGCTGTAGCCACCAGTGTGTACTCCAACATCTATTTCATAGCTACTGGGTTATTACAAGACCATACGTTCCACTTTGAAGTTTGGGTACATTACGACGGAGACAGAGGGTAGAGCCAACGAAGCATCGCCGGTAATTGCAATTTCCGAACAATTGCGCCGTTCAACTTTTCCCGGAGAACAAAAGGAAAGCGTTATTGATACGATTACCGGGGCATAGCCTACCTTGAAACATGAAAGATTTGTTTTTCTCCAATAATGTAATCCCACGAGGCACATCAGTTTAGAAGTGTGAAGAAATAATTCTAAACAATTTCCCCTTTGAAAGGAGAAAGAGGAGGCAGGCATTCAAAGCATCGGCCCTTCATTAAAAAGTCAAATTTATGGCATTCGTGCGCCAGTAAGAGTGGGGGAGGGGGGGGACACCTGGGGTAGTGGAAGCCACGTGTGCTAGGAAGAGGTGGGGGTGGGGGAGTCAGGGGGGGGGAGGGGGAAGGGAGGCGGGACAAGTCTGTCATCTTCACACTGTAACCTGGAGCAGACCACAAATTAGCTCCTGTGATGGCAAGGTGTGACCGAAAATGAAACAAACACACAAAGAAGCAGTCTAATTGAATCGGAGTTCAAAGGGGGCTCGGGCGCACTTGGCGCCGCCGTGGCGCTTTCATAGTGCTGGACCTCCGAGCGGCAGCAGGTGCTGCCGAGGCGCTCACAGAGCCTCAGCGCCGGCACAAAAAAGGGAAGCGCCGGTGCATTGGGCGCCGCCGTAACGCACGCCTTTCGCAAACGCACCGCCACAGAGGGAGCGCCAGCGTCGGTGCCGATGCCAACTCCCTCTCCCAGATCAAACCACTGCTCTTGGGTTGTTTTCTGGGATCAAATATCAGAATGGATGGCTTCAACTCATCGGCAGCGATGCGGGAGAAAGCGTCGCCATCGGACACAAGTCCTGCCAGGTCTGATTTGAACATGTTGAGGAATTTTTATTAGAAGCCATTAGCAGGAGTTTAACTTAGTTTTGATGCTCGGCAGACAACATATTGTCGCACAGGTAAAAAACACACACACACACACACACCTTTGCTGCAGAAGTACTCCATGTCTTCACAGCTCATGTTCTCTGCCTCAAACTCGGCAGAGAAGTTCTCCTCCGCCGAGAACTCGTCTTTGGCCAAGAGCTCGTTCTCCTCGGAGACGCACTCCTCCTCCTCTTCCTCCAGGCCATCCTCCAGAGGACCTGAGGGAACACACAAACACACACACACATGAATACACACACACACACAAACACACAAGGAAGATGTTCAGCAGTTTCATCACATCCTTCAGGCTCTCTCTCTAAAAAAAAAAACTCCTTCTACTTGGTTCTTTTGTTGAGATACCGCAAATGTAGATGCAACTCAAAGAGCAGCACAGCACTGCACGGTCTATACGCTCCATGTTCAGACACACAGCATAGACAAAGATAAGGCTGTGTCAATAAAGAATATTACTTTGCCATAATATTCCACAAAGGTCCTTCCATTATAGCTATTGAAAAAGCCCTTCGAGACTGAAAAAAACCCCCGCTGACTTGCAGCCAAGGTGAGCGCTGATGTTAATCCGCTACACCTGCAAAACAAAACCTCACACAGACGGAGGGAGGGCAGGAAAATAAAGAAAAAGAAGAAAAGTTCCTTTTCCAGACTTTTCATCCAGGCATCAGCCAGGGAGGAGGGAAGAAAATACTTTTATTAATTTGTTAGCCTTATCACAGGGTACAATGTTGATTTTCCATTTACATTCCGTGCCTCCGGGTAATACACCAGTGCAATCTTAAAGGAGACACTTTTCCGTGTGATTAATGTTTTCCCCCCCTCTGTGCAATATTATTTCTTTAAAATCTAAATGATTCCGGAGTTTCGCTCGTAGCTGTACATCTCTTTTCCCCATTTGCATATTACCATTTTTTGCTTCAATCAAGGGCGCTGATGGAATTACCGTACTGCTACCTGGGATTGTATTAGTTCTGAGAAACATCTCATCCGGCATTTGAATGTTATTAAGATAATGTGCATCCGCCGCACCTCTCCTTCCCCCACCACAACACGCCTGCACGTGAATTACCACGGCGAAGGAGTTGAAGGTTAGTTTATGTTATGAAATAATACGTGAAAACCTGCGTCATTTTCTTAAAAAAAATCAAAAGTGCTGCCAGATGTGGACGCTGTCTTGCCTGTCACACGTGCGCTTCGCTTGCAGCCTCTCGTGCATCACCCCGGAGCTCAAACAGAGCGCGCCGACATCCTCTCGACACCTTCCAACGTGTTTGTTCTATTGTAGCGCGAGCGAGGCCCCCTCAGCTCTAATAAAGCAGTCATTTCAGTTCAGAAAGCGGGGCCTCTCCTGTTTCTCTTTCTTCCCCCGCACCGAGCCTCATAAAAGACCCCCCCGATGTCCGCAAAAGCGCTTGCTCTTTTCATTAGTCTTATAAATTACCCCTTTGTAGAAAGCAGCACATCTGCAGGAAGCCCCGGACATGAAAAGAATTAGCGCACAGATCTCCTAATAGACACTGCGGAGGCAGAGAAGGAGTGGCGCTTTTCAAATTAGGATACAGTTTTATGATCTTATCCGGCGCCTTCTGCTGATTTCGCCGAGGAGCGAAGCGAGGCGTGAAGTGACTCCATGAGGCGACCATCGCTCAAGATGATGCCGGGAGATAAATATCGCTGCATCAAGGGGAGATTGTATGACTGGCGTTAAAAAAAAAAAAAAGCTCCTGCCAAGGCAATTGAGGACAGTGCGAGGAGAAACGCGTTTCTATACACACGCACACACACACACACACACACTCTGTACACATTCCATTACACAGCTGAATAAGAACTGTGTGTACAACTAAACGATTCTTCCTCTGTTGCCGGCAAATACAGCAGCACCATTGCACCGCAGAAAATAGACCTACAGTGTCGTGCGATAATAAGGGTAAAGGGAGATTAAAGATAAACTTCATGGTCAATAAGACACAAAGATTAGGGAGATAAGATGAGATAGAATTGAGGTTTAATAGACTCGGAATAAGGGCATCTCACTTCCCCACTCTAGCAGATAGTAACTAAATGGAGCTTTTTCAAAGCGATAGAGACACCGGAGGCCTTGCTGAATATGGAAAAATGAAACACTCCAACCCAGTCTGAGACATTAAGTGGGGGGGCTGAAAGCTACTTCCCGGGCTCGGCGTAGATTAACAAAGTTTGTGAGCATTCTCACATGTTTAGTTTATTATACAGTATTCCTTGCATGGAGAGACCTGAAATTATTTCAGAGACAGCAATGATAAGAATAATGACTTTCTAAACGACCAGCACCACACTCCTAACTCATTTTCTGATAGTGGCGTCCCCCCCCCCCCCCCCCCCGCTATATTTAGTTGTGTACTGTTTAAAATCCTGTCACATTCGCCCGTGTGACCCGCGCCTCTTGGTGCATTTCTATAGGGTCCGCTGACGAACTGGGCCCCGATGGAATGTGTGCGGCCTCACCCTCTTATCAGGCCCTCACTCTGGAGTTCAGATGGCCAATGACACCGCAGGGAGAGCGTCGGCGTTTCTACGCCGCCCCGGAAAACAACACAGTCCGCCTTAAAATTGTTGCGCTCATTAAAACAGACTCAGAGTTCTGTTTAAAGCAGGGAGCTTTACATGAGAGGTGATTCTGGATGCAAACACAGTGTTTTGGAAACTTACTTGGGAACCTCTTGGTAGTCTTGTCACTCATTGAGTCTGTCTTGTCCGTGTGATATAATCTATACAAACCCTGCTTTGCACCATGTGGGCGTCTTCAACTGTTCCACTGTTTACAAAAGAAAAGCCAAGTCGCCATTGATGGCAGCTGTTTTCAAGTTTGAAATACGAATCCAAGCTTTCAAAACATCATCAAACATACATCAGTTACATTTCTGAAAACCTCCTCTGAACAAAACTATTTTGATAATTGATTGATCAAGAAATTGTCCTTGAGGCAGCAGAAATGGCAGCGTCTCAAATGTCATTATTTTCTGGACATTTGGAGAAGATGTCTCCTTGCACATCCCTGAACAGGCGGTTCCCAACTTGGAACCCCAAGAGATCCTAAATATCTGAGGCTAGGGACGAACCAATGCAACTTCATCAGTCTTAATACCGATACTGATAACTGGGGTTTGGACATCGTCCGATACCGAGTACCGATCCGATACCAGTGTTTACCTATCAAGCTGTATGCCTCACTGTGTGGAAGTGACTGGGATTATTGTTTAATGTGTAAAGCAACATCATAACTTTCATTACTTTGTCGAACAAAATGTCACAAATAAATATATAGATATAAATGTACTGAATTATGTATTATTATAATAAACCCTACAGAGGCAACTTGGTAAAAAATTAACAGGAATTGCAATTTAAGTGTAAACCTCTTTTAATGCAGCAACAAGTTCCAGTATATAATTATAAAAACATATAATTAAATTGAATAAATCGACTCCATTCTCACGGACACCCGATCCAGCTGTTTGAGTCAGTATCGGCCTGATATTAGCATTAGTGCCTCTGTATCCAAGGCGGTCCCATGATGAGGCTAAAATGCTAATTAATTCTAAATACATATAAATGTTTCTGTTACATAAACAGTATGTTTCAAATATAACTTCCTGTGGTGTTTTTTCCTCCTCAAATTCTAAATCCTAGAACATACTCAGATGTCCGTAGCCTGACGAGTGTCACAAGTGGACATGTGTTTGAAACCACTCGACTAAACAATCAATCAACCTGGAAAATAATCATCGGATAAATAAAGAAAATAATCATCAGTCGCTGTCCCACAATGCTCATCCTCTCCCTGAAGTCCAGGTCGGACCACCAAGTGCTAATACACAAGCTTGACTTTGTAGAGAAAAGGGCTCGGTTTGCTAGCCCTCCGCCCCGAGCGGTATCATCCGCGTTCATCGGGCTCTTCCTCCGCCGACCAGAGAGGAGAAATCTCAGCTCCCTGTTCAAACAGTCGTGCAGCCAGGAGCAGCCAATGCTAATAGAGACATTGGTGGCTGAATGCAAGGCCTGATCACAGTGGCTCTTTTGTTCGTGGCGTGGCCTCTGTCTGATAGGGATCGGCCATGCGGAGTGGAGCTCCGGAGAGGGATATGGTAATGCCCCCGCTGAGTCTATAAAATGGGGTGATACGCTGAGACCATATGATGGACAGAGGATTAATGAGTCACAGAGGGAGAGAGGACGAGGACAGAGGTGGTGGAATGAGCATATCTTACGGGAGAAAACTAAAAACCCCCACAGATATGCCAACCTTGCCTCCGAAACTCACAAAATAAGACAAATATGTGTGTGCAAAAGTGCACGAGCGTCTGCTTATTTCATGGCCACGCTTTTATTTATTTATTTTTTTCAATGTGTGGAGCTTGTGGCCGGGCTGTGATAGCGATACCTCGCATTATCAGCGGGCTCCACAGTGCGATGCGTGGATCACAAACCCAGCCTCCTCTATAGCTCCCTAATTAGAGGTGAGGTAATTGAATCTGACAGAACAAAGCGGCAGATCTCTATAAGCATGGAAATCTTTTTTTGCTCCCACCTATACAGTTTTGCATCCAAAAGGTCCATTGAAAATGTGTCCAAGCTGGCCTGGGGGATAAAACGCAGCACCTGAGACTAAACATGAATGCATAATGCAGCCCGAAAAAAAAGAAAGAAAAAAAAAATCCAACAGGGCCACACGGCTCAACCCTCTGCCAACTGCACTCCCTGTGACTGGTCCTTTTGTGCCAACACTGATACTGGGGCCTTCCTCGCTTACAGGGCGAACACACACACACACACACACACACACACACACACACCGCAGGACCCTTCAAACTTCTGCAGGGAGGAAGTGTAGACTTTGTCTCAAGTTGCAAGTAGCTGTGCGTGGCGAGGGCCAGGTACAGGCTTAGATTGCACATTTATGCTGCGTGTTTACCTCCACAGCTGGAGAAAAAACACACGTGGAAATAGAAAAAAAAAAACATTTTTCTCTCATCTTGCACAAAGGATTGGAAAGGCTGAGAGAGAGAGCGAGAGAGAGAGAGAGAGAGAGAGAGAGAGAGAGCGAGGGGGAGGAAGTGGAGAGAGGCGAGGAGAGACTGGGGGCCATCCTCTCTCCTCAGCTCTAATGACCTTTGGGAAGCAGAGGGCTCCCTCAGCCTTGGAGGAGTCTTAGTGTATATGTTACAGGGCTCAAGCCTCTAATTTAATCCTTGATCACTGTAATGAAATAGATACCATTTGTGCAACACTTAATAGCTTAATATGCTACAGGAACCCTCAAAGGAATTTCCCATTTCTAACATCTTTTTTTTTTTTTTTCACACTGCGTAAATGTTTTTCCAAGTTGTACGCTGTGATCAAACTAAATGTGGAGCTAAAGCCGTAGCACGATTCAAAAGTAAATTACCGTTTGTATTTTGTCTGTGAATGTGTGTGTGTGTGTGTGTGTGTGTGTGTGTGTGTGTGTGTGTGTGCGCGCTGGGAGGAGTGCGGCGGCAGCTTCAGTGGAGACTGATGTGTTCTCAGAGCCCGCAGCCTGTGACCAAGAATAAGCGATGGCATTGTTTAACTTGATTTTCCGGTTGCTAAGCAATGTAATTCTCCTGATTAGAAATGGCTGCCTTCCTAAATTCGGGCACTTACAATTCAACAGTCAACAAAACGGCTTGAAAACTCAGCACCACGAACGCTCTTCTGGAAATTTGCCGGTTGAAAAGGGAGGGTGTGTGTGTGTGTGTAAATGTGTTCACATCCTTGTAAGACACACACGCGTTTGAACGTACACACTGTTCTGTGAGGCTGCAGCGCCCGCAGAGATGACAAGGTGTCTAAAAGCGATCCGATGACGTCATGCGTCTAGATGGCCCACTAAAGTTTACATTACGCTTTCATGCAGTCAGACGGAGACACACCCATCGGCTGAGGAACAGAAAAAGACAATATCACTGTCTGCGTGTTGCCCAGATGCAGAATAATATCAGTCCTCTGAAACAAGGACTATTTCTGTCCGCATCTCACCAAAAACACAATCGTGGTCGCGCATCTTAGTCCAATCAGACGCGACGTTGGATCCCAGCGTGTTCTGCGGAGTCGCTGGAAGTCCTGTGTTGTCGCGCCCGGCGTCTCTGTCTGGACCGTTGAAGGGGAATAACGCGCTCTCACTTCTTTATCCAACGAGTTGGAATTGGAACGGCATGAAAACATGCTGGCATTTGACTATGCCATTAAAATGCTGGAGGCACCTCTGAGCGTGCCCGAGGGCCTCAGCAGATGCCAGCCAGTTTCTCTGTGGAGTTCGCCGGGTTTCCCGCCTCACTCCGCCGCCTCCACTCGCCATCTCTGGAGCCTTTTGCAGAGACGCGCGTCCAAGTGGACGCTTGGTGCAACGCCATAAAAGTCACAAAGCCCGATCTCTTGCAGATTTAAAAAATGCTTGTTAAAATGGCCGCTCCGCTGCGTTCAAGCGTCCTCCGCCCTTCCAGTAACATCTCCTCCGGCTGAGTGATTTATTAGTGTCATTCTGCTACTTATAGGAAATAAAAGTTAACCATGTGCCTGTACACCGGACGTGACAGCTGAAACAAAGCGGGTAAAATATGTGCGGCCTTAATTACGGGTTTATAAGCGAGCTTTTTCCACCAGAACGTTCACTTTTAATGAAGCCATTGAGTGAGCTCCTCCAGGGAGCTATCATGGTTAAGTGGGGGCATCCATCTTCAGCCATTGGCTCGTCTGCAAGACGAGCGGAGGCTCCGTCTGCGGCCGCGCCTCACCTCATATTGGCTCACTTTATCTCCACTAAGTAAAGTCTTGTTGGACGGCGCTAAAAGTGGCCGAGGAAACTACTTTTCTTCCAGTGAAGGGCCATGACGAGGATGAGAGACCCGTTGCCGTGTCTTAAGATGTTTAACCTCACACACACACACAAAAAGGCATCATACTCGTAACAATCAGTGGCCGGCGAGTTGCTGAAATAGCAACGTTGTGAACGCTGCTTCTGCAACAATTAGCTTTTAGTCGAGCGGCATTTCAAAGAATTTAATTGGGGAGCCTTCAGAAAAAGAAAAAAAAAACTGATTACTGTATCAAATAATGTAGATAAAACAATATTTTCCCATCAAGGAATTTCTATGAAATGGATATATCTAAGATGTCAATTTCATTCCAGTATTATGAAGGATGTGTGTGTGTGTGTGTGTGGGGGGGGTGGGGGGGGGGGGGGGGGGGGGGTTGCCTTTTGCAATAAATTCTTCATTAATTCAATTCTAATTTTCCTCTAGTTCCTATTTCTACTATTGATAGTTCCACTTCTTAATACCTCGGATAAGGGGGGGGGGGGACTCAGTGGAGACTGCGGGCAGCAGATAGGATCTAAATATTACCAATGCCAAAAGAAGTGTGAAGTCTGATGAACATTTCAAAAGAACAATTCTTTATGGATCAGCTCAATCTTTTCCACTTTTTAATTAAAAGTAAAGAAAATAGAAGTTAATTATCCTGTAAAGATTAGCTGGTGGGCATCTTTCTGTAAATTAGTTCTAATTAAAAGGAAATTGTCAAATGACATTCAAAGCACTGTCCTTTAAAACACACAGACCGAGATGGGCTCCCCCCCTCCCCCCCTCAGCCTCCCTCCTAATTCTTGATCTGTCCATGTGAAGCTTCTTGCAGGAAGATTAGGATTCTGCCAGTGCTTCAGACAGCACACACACACACACACTCTCTCTCCCAGCTCCCTGGGTAGCAGGCCTCTAGCACCACTGTGAAATACTGCTGCATCAATGGGGAGCTAGTGGCTGCTGGAGATAAATACTCGTCATTGATAAATGATTGCACTGATTAGCTGCTTGGAATCAGGCTGTTACATCGGGTTCATGTTGTTTTTTTTGTTGTTTTTATGAAATATCTGATATAGGTCATGTGCTCCAGTCCAGTGTAAAATACTCTCGAAAACCTGCAGTTTTATTTCTTCATCTCCCAGAACCCGAGATGACAAATTGAAATGACAAATTTCCTGTTTTGTGTGACTCTAACTACAAGACATTCATTTTCCTTTTAATGCGAGACGAGTAAAGTTGGCAAATCCTCACATTTGAGAAGCTGCAACCAAAGAACGTTTGAAGTTGTTTTTGCTTGAGAAAACGCTTAATATGTCAAACCAGTTACATTCATTTCCTGCCGATCAATCGATCCACTAATCGTTTAACCTCCTCAACATCCTCATCAGCCTCCATTACGAGGCAACGCCTTCAGCTTGCACGACACTTTTCCTGCTACCAAAAACAAAAGAATCACAACAAGCACGACGCATGAACACACACACACACACCACACACACACACACACACACACACACACACACAGAGGCATTTTACCAAACCTCCTCTCTCATCACTTCACAAATAAATGATGCATCAGACTGCCTCTTCTCTGTGTGCGTACTGTATGGCTTTCATCTGATTTCGTGCAGATTTCATCAGCCGTCGTCTAGCGAGGCTGTTACTCGCGTTGTGTCGAACCAGATTCCAGCAGTTGTGGTCGCGACAGAAGAGAGAGAGAGAGAGAGAGAGAGAGAGAGAAGAGAGGGAGGAAAACAGTGCTGAAGCCCCTCCATCTGCTCTGGCTAATGATGATGCTCTCCCCTGGCCTGGAGCAGAACTGCGCGAGGAGATTTAAACCCATAATACCCCTGGGGAGGGGGGGGGTGATGCTTGCACCTCGCTCCCAAAACACCGTCACTCCATCACTTCCTATATGATGGCTGGCAGAGCAGGTGACAATGGACCGGCGACAATGTGTTTTTGTGTCGCTGACAAGTGCCTTATTTGGTTGACATAACCTGCCTCGGTGTCTGAGGAGTGGCTGCGAAGCACACAGGGGAGAAAATGGATGACACCATCGAGACATTGTGCAGTTGTAACAATCATACCAGGCTATGTTTAAAAAAAACAACAACCACCCAGCAGTGTGTGTGTGTGTCTGTGTGTGTGTGTGTGTGTGTGTGTGATAGGAGGCGAGCGAGAACACAGCGGTGACTGAGGAGGGAGAGGTGGCTGTCTTTGCGATACACTAATTGGAATGATGGCAGGAGGGGGAATCGAGCATCGCAGTGAGCCAAACTCAACAGAGCTTCCTTTTTTTCTCCATTTACACAATTGTAAAGGTTTATAAGTGGTAATCGCCCTTCAAATTTGGGAGCTTTAGACCCGCTTTACAGCTCTGTGTGGGACCGGCCCTGACATCCATCTCCTTAAAACAAGCGAGTTAAATGGTGGGAGGCAGAAAGAAAGACTTTGTGTGCGTGAGAGAGAGAGAGAGGGAGAGTCGTGCAGGGGGAGATGTGGAGAGCTCCACTCCTCAGGGATTGAGTGTTCACACACACGCAGTAAATGGAAGTGGCACGGCTCTGACCTTTGTTGAGCCGCGGCGGACGGGTAAAGGCGGTGGCGCTGTCAAAATATTGCCTCAGAAATGACAATCCACCTCGCCAGTCCCCGAGTCCCGACACGGCCGGCAAGTGGCGAGCCGTGACCCCGCTGATCCCGGCGCTACAAATGAGGGGGGGGGGGGGGGGTCACACACGGCATATACCCTAAACAGCGACGTCCCACACAGGCAAAAAAATTAATAGCAAGGAGCGTCACTTCCGGTTTCTAAACCGCAGATACTCAAGTCCTCGGAGAATAACTCAATCGTAAAAGAATACCCCCCCCCCTATAAAAAAAAAAAATCACAAGCAAATTACAAGTGCTCTGAGAGGAAGAAGCTTGGGAGGAACAAAGACAGGCAGCCATAATTATATCTTGGCGTGTATAGCATGTCAATGGGCCACCTTTCGTTCTGGAGGGCATTCCCCCGGGCCCCTCAGGCATCAAAATGATGTCCAAATTATTTTGTGCTCTATTGCAGCATGGCGCGATTATCATATTTACCGGCGATGCATTATGACAACACTGATGTTTACACCTGTCTCCGCGAGGAGGCAAGGTTTACACTCCGTAATTTAGCAAATGTACAGTGTGCATATGAGCTCGTTGGCAGGGATTTAAATTAGGTCAGAAATGGAATACATCAATAGCAACCCATATGTGCATCTTTCCCTTTTCTTTTTTTCTCTCTCTCTCTCCCTCCCTCCCTCTCTCCCTCCCTCCCCTCCCCAGCCGTCTTTGCTCAGAAGCTTGGCGATGAAGCAGCTTGACGACTGCAGAAGTGTGATATGTGCAAATCACATTTGCAGATGAGCTTGAAACTCCCTTTTAATATTCAGATATCAGACATCCTGCACCGAGAAAGCCCGCTAAGACGCGATTCGGAAGGGGTTGGGGGGGGGGGGGGGGGGTATAAAAAAAAAAAAAAAAAAGCAAGATCCGCGTCATTAAGGGAATCGTTAGAGGCTCGGTTTACATTTTACATATTTCACGAAAAATGTACGACCAAGTAAAAACATCACCAGTTATCTGCGATAACAATGCAAATTTTTTGTCAGAGAGCGCATGAAGATTCTGTCAAAATCCAAAGTCGCTCAGGTCTTTTCTTTTCTTTTCTCTCTGTGTCTCTCTCCCTCTCTCTCTCTGGCTTAACACCATCAGCTTATTGGCGCTTTGATTTCTTTCCTATTTTTTCCCCCGACAAGTCACACAGGCTTGTGGAGTCAAAGACGGTGAAAGGTATGTTTTTCGCCACGAAGCTCGTGAACACGTGTCCCCTCAGCCTGCCAATAGCTCATCAAACGCACGCGGGGGCCCCCGCGGATGGACGCGAGCCCGGCTGGCGTTCGGGACGTCGGAATGGCATCCGCTCATGCCGCGCAAACCCTCGCCTCCTGTTCGCTCGATCCAGTCAGAGCAGCCCCCCACTCCCCCCCCCCCCCACCGCCACCACCACAAAGGTTGCTTTTTTGGTAGTTTTTGTTTTCACATACCTGCTCCCATGTGGCATTTAGTGGCTCTCTGACAAAATTTTTTAAAAAACAGCCTCAACTTTTTCATTGGATGACAGAACGAGGCCCCTGCAATTCCTCCACCCCCCCCACCCCCTTACCTCCTTCATTTCCCCGTGTCCTAGCCCGGCGCCAAATTTGTCTCTGTGCCATTTTAATTACAGCCAAGGCAATCTTTATGGTGGTATTCTGCGAGAACACCAATCTGCAAAAAAGGTGATAAGTAGAACCGCCACCCGGCTTTGGTATCAGTAATAAACAGACACTTAATTGAATAATTTGACCTAAGAGGCTGATCCCGGGAAGTAGCATGTTGGAAGAAAATTATTTTGAATATTGAAGACGGTTTCGGCGTTTCGCGTGACGCCTGCAGTCGGGGAGAACACACAGCGGATTTGGCTAGTTGCCCGCCAACTCGCCAACGTGGCGAGTCTTTACGGAACAGATAAGTGAGCCTTTGGTATCCTGGAAGCACTCGGATGTGTGTGTGTGTGTGTGTGTTTTTGTGGAGGAAGGGGGGGGGGGGGGGGACGACAACAACACATGCATGCATGAGTTTGTGTGCAGGCGTGTGCACGTGTCCGATATGTACGAGTGTGAAGTGTGCCCACTCAAGGTCCATCTCCAGCTTGCAGCCACATGGGCACATCCCCATGCGTCCCCCCCCCCTGCCCCCAAACACACACATACGAAATCACACACACACACACACACACACACACACACACACACACACACACACACACACACAGCAGCTTTCCACAGAGCCTTAGAGACAATGACTCGCGGCCCCTTCCTGTTTAAGGATAGCTGTCAGAGGATGATGGCTCCGATTCAACACTGCAGCAGGTTTGCACAGAGCTCCCTGATAAAACGGAGAGAAAAAAGAGCCTCCACTCTCTCTCCTCCCTCTCTCTGTGTCTCTGTCTCCCTCTCACTCTCTCCATCACTCTCCCTCTCCCTCTCCAGTTCAACACTGATTTGACTGCTGGCATAATTTTGCAGAGGCGACTATTTGCAGATGCAGCAGAGTTATCAATCCGAACAGACACACAATCCGGGTCCAATGTCACTTCTCCTCATTATGTTAATGGTTAATGCATGCAAATGAAAACATTCCGGCAATTTGATTTCTTTGAAGATAGTTTGCATATTGTCTTAGCCATAATGATGGCACACTTTCTCCCCAGCTCGGATTTATGCAAGGCTAGTTAGTTCATTTTTATCAGCTCCCGAGTTCATTTCTAGGGCTACTGGAATGTGTTTTCGCCTTCCCCTCACTATTTAACTAATTAGGATTCAGGTACCATAAGCAGATTTTTCACGCTATTGGTGTTTTTCTTAATTAAGAAACAAATGAATTCTCCCCAGCAAAATAGATGGAACAACGGGATAGGGTGCCAGGGGCCAGATGCGGCGCTTCTTAATTAGAAGTCACTCCATTGTCTGAGGTTTTTTAATGAAGCTCCAATCTAAATGGATATCAAAAAAGCTTCTAGTGAGGAAAAAAACACACACACACACACACACACCGGCCATTTAAAATAATAAGGAAATAAAGATAATGAAAGACAAAAGATATGTACCGGCAGCCCCGGCTCACACCTCCAGTTCAGTGCAGTGCTCCCGTCACCTCTGGATGAGCCCTATTAAAGCAGCTCGATCCCCGGCCTGCCCCTGCCCCTGCCTGCCTGCAGCCACGTCTAATGTTCTGCCAAGCCAACAGTGAAACGCTCGCTTTTCAACTTCTCATCAAAGGTGGAAGTTTCATTACCCCCGGTGGATGGTTATCAACTAACCATTACCCAAAACTATTGCGGCTGTCGACTTCCTGTCTTGGTTTTTGTTTTATGAAAAATAAATAAATAAAATAAAACCGTGGCGTCTGAAGTTGATCATATGTCATCATATCGATGCCATTGGTGATGGGCTGATGTTGTGTGCAGGGAAGGCCAACGCATAAACAAACAAACAAACAAAAGTCCAATTAGCTGGAACAAATTGTCACCTCAACCCTATATGGAAGATAGAAGTGGTGGTTCGCAATTAGATCGGAGCACTTGGGCTGTGTATGAAGGAGCGGTCGCATGTGGGACAAAAGAGAAGTTGTTGTTTTGAAGTTAATTTGCGGGAGGTTCTTGGTTCCTTCACCCCCCACCCCCCCCCCTTCCCTGTGAAGCCCGCTGATGCTGCTGTGCCGCCGACTGAAGACCGATAACATCGGGGCTGTTTTTGAAATAAAAACCCGTGGCATGCCCATATGTGCTGCCAACCCCATCAGTTCTTCTTCAGACGGCATGGCTTAGGAGCTCCCGGAGGATGGGCCAGTGCCCACTGATACGGGGCCCAGCAACCGTCTTGTCCAGGCCAAGTATCCCCGCGCCCAGGGGGGCTGTGCCATCAATGCTACGACTTGTGCCAGACTGGATCCCACCCAGCAGTCCATTTCAAAGGCTTTCTGTTTTTTTTCAGTTTTTTTTTTCTTTCTATGGATCAGGTATGCAGTGTGATTTCCCTTTCCCTTTGTAATGCGCCGTGTCAAAGGCGAGCCAGGCTGACTTTAAAGTCATAAACTAGTTTTTTTGCGCCTTTCATTTGGGAAGAGGACATAATTGATTTCTGACTTTCCAAATGTCAAGTTGGAAGAGATGAGTAGAAGAAAAAAAAAAGAGCAATGTCCTAGAAATCAATCGGCAATATGGGCATGTTTTAATGTGGGTGGTATTTAGTGGTTGGGGCTTTTATTTATAAGTTGTTGATCAATAGTGAGCAAATACTGAAGTCTATTATCTATCTATTATCTATTATCTAAATTATTCCCAGGGGAATAATGGAGTACAGTGCACTAAATCTAAATCTGCCAAAAAGACATTAGAAGATCATGACTTTGTGCAGAATATCAGAGAAATACAATTCACCGATTCGTTTCTCTGGGTTCACGGAGCAAAAACGCATCTTTTTTTTAAACTTTCTTACTAAAAAGTCACGTTTTTCCCCCCTTTCTTAAACACCTCTATTTATCCACAAATTACCATAATCCTCTGGGTGCTCACTCGTGTGCTCTCTCTCGTTCAGAGCATTACTTGTTTATTTATATCTGTGAATGAGATTAGAGGGGAAGATTACTTCGCCCAGACACATGAATAGCGATCAAAGACTGGAGGATAATGTAAGTCTTTCGGTGATTGCTCAGCCCTTTTTTTCAAATCTACCGGTCGGAGTGTTAGAACAATGCTAGTGGCTGCGCTCCATACAGTGTGACAACAGTAATACCAAATCCTCAGGGAGTGAAGCGCGTGTAAACACTCCAGATCAACGCGCAGCGCGCTGGCACAAAGTGTCCTTCTAATGCAGCAAAAATTAGCTTTGATCCCGACGAGGTCGCCGCAAAGTAGCAATCAGCCACCTGAAATGGCATCAATTGTTAGACGTGAAAATGTGCTCTGAGGCACGTCGGGTCCTGTAGCTGCACAAAGCCACGTGTCTTTACAAGCAACATTACGTCCCCCTGATCATTTGAAAAAAATAAAATGTGGACACAAGTAGGACACCCCTCATCCAGATGATTTATGAAGAATGCCACGACAGGTGAATTGTTTTATTTTACATATTTTTAGCCCGTATACATTTTGTGAGGGAAGCACTGGTTCTGGCCAATTATCGGTGGCAGGACAGAGAGCACCTGTCACTCGGATGTACGTGACAAATGAAGAGGGACGGCGCGGCGGAAACGCCAACAAATGAATCTTTAAAAATGCACACATGCAGTCACAACGTAAACAACAACAAAAAGGCATCAGGCTGCAGTTTTGACGGACAAACTTTGCAAAGAGGATTTTATTTGCGGCTGCTAATGACGGGACGGATCTTCGGAGCAGTTGGCTAATTATTTATCCTGCTGGCTTTATGGCTCTCATTAATTTCCCCCCCTTCTCTCTCTTTACCTTCCATTGAAAGTCTGAAGTCAACCTGCATCTGGCGCTGATAACGCTCCGGGTCTCGGCAGCCTCCCAGCCGCCCCACTAACCCTCCCACATGCAACCCCACCAGAGAGAAGGAGCAGCTTTCACACACACCCACTGGATAATGCCATTAGGAGGAGCACCGTGGGCCTCTCTGAACTGGGCAAAACACACAGTACAGAACACCGGGAACAGGTTTAAGCTGCATCTCTTGATCCCGATGGCAGGGCGGTTGTACGTAGCAAGGAGCTCGATGGAGCAGCAGCACGGGAGCAGAAGCATTAGACGAATACAATGAAACAGTGAATCTTGTACCGCTACGATTCGGTGACGTAAGTTTCTCAAGTTGCCACGCTTGGTCAGACTCTTGGTCTATGTTCTTGTTTGATGATATTTCTAACAGTGTTTTGATTTTTGATTGACTTTATTTTTTTATTTGAAAAAGCTGTTTGTATTCTTCAAAAAAAGTTGTAAAGAAGTGTGGTGCCCCACCCTGTTTTAAAAAGAAATGAAATGAAGGGAGGATCATTTTTTGGGCTGCCTGTGTTCGTCTGGCACCTTTTCTTTCTTTCTCTCCCGTCTCCCTCTCTTCTACCCTCTGCCATTTTTGTCTTGGTTTGGGGGGGGGGGGGGGGGGGGCGGGGGGGTTTACTGAGATTGGCCCGCGGTTGGTGCTTTGGTGAGATCGCACCCCAGCAGGTCTGAGCTGAGGCCCTCCCTTGCACCACCCCCCCCCCCCCCCACCGGCAACAAATGACCCCCCCCCCCTCACTTGCGAGGACCTTATTGCCGATCCGCAGGCGAAACAAAATGGCCAAACTCAAGCCATTTCCTCCAAGGGAGTGAACTGATAGGCTCCACGCCGGTGGCACTTTGAAACGCGACAGAGAGACACAGCGGGCGAAAGTTGCTGAAAAGCAAATATTGTCGACTTCTGCCGACTTCAAACGGCAGTCAGAGGGCCACGGCTACCTGGGCGGCAGAGAAGCTGCATTACACACAACACGAGAGAAAGGGCCCAAAGAACTCTCGCTGATGCCTTTTCATGTTTGTCTTTACAGGGAACTCTCTTCTTCTTCTACGCTTAGGGAAAGTAAACACGGCCCTCTCTGCAGGCTCATGGAATTGAACAGTTCTGAGCAGAGCAGCCGGCCCTTTTCTTTCTTGTGTTTTAGAGTTAGATGCGTTCGCTCTACCGTAGCTTTGGCACATTCTATTTAAAAAAAAAAAATGCTTCAAAGATGAATTTGCATTTAATTCATGACACATATTTCATGCTAAACCCGTCGCCATTCCCTTTCCCAATTGAACTTTTGCTCAAACGGTTCAACACACACACACACACACACACACACACACACACACACATGTGAGCGAACACACAAACTTAACGAGGGAAAGAAAAACTTAAAGTTGTGTTTCAGGTGATGCTCCCTTGCAGTCTTATTGGACAATCAGTCTATCAGTGCTCGGGGGGGGGGGGGTCACGGGCCTGGCCAGTGGAGATAAAACAAACCCTGATGAGATGAAGCGGTGGGAGCAGAGAGGGCTGCTCTGCACTGATGGAAGAAGCCCAGTCACTCTGAGAGGTGAGACTGTAACGTATTGACCCGAGTGACCCGGATCACTGAACTCCAGCACACTCTGATCAGAGAGGATTCACTGATGTACTGTCGCTGTTTGGCGGCCAACACTAACCGTTTCTGGTTCGTGTTTTAATAGTTTATTATCAATGGTATATAAAATAAATCAGATTTCCATGTACATTTCAGCAATTGAATCAATTCTCAATATATACATATTGACACCAAACACTAACTTTGATTACTTCTACTTTACTTTACACTTTGCCTCCACAACATTACAATCATGTGACAGCTAGATAAATAAATAGTCAACACACAAAACAAAGGTTATAAAATGTGATGCTTTTTTAACCTGACACTGTCCTACAACATGCCAATGTGTTTATCCAGTAAAATGCTCTGATGTCGGGTGTACGGTCACTCCTTAACTATATACTACACTAAGTATACTTCTCTGTAGGACACTAATCACTATGACTGATGGGTTCCCGTACATAAACACTGACGTTACATCAGATTTCTGTATTCGTGCTTTTCTCTGTGTTTTGCTTTTTTACACTGATTTGAAGTTGTTGGAGCTCAGTTGGGGAAAAAACTAAAGATGACATCACGCAGTTCTGTGCACCAATCAGAAATAGGCAACGCTTGGATTGAAATCTGATGGCAGTTGTGGGGCTGTTTGCTCGCTGTCAGTCCCACAGGCTCTCCAAGGAAATGTAAAGATGTCTCCTGAACTTCAACTTTGACTGTTGCTTATATTTTGACATGAACATACGGTATTTTGTAACAGAGAATAGTAAAAGATCGAAATACTTTCATCCCTGATTTGATTGGACGATTGATAAACTGATTGATTGGTGTTTTCCTCCAGCCATTCGGCACTAAAGCAACCCCCCCCCCCCCCCCCCCCCCCCCGCACCTTTGAGTAAAGATTCACACAGAGCCGGACACATTTGGGAACTGACAAAAAAACAACAACCAAGGAGCAGTTCTTCGACATCCCGCGCCATTTGACTGAGCTGACGACACAAATCGTTATTTACCACTCTCACATATCGGAGACATGCACTGAATATCGCTATCGTCAAGCTGGTCAATATACATCACTTCCACCCAAAGGATTACACCTCTTATCTGAAATGATATTCAATAAAGTATGACCGCAGAAATACAGAGTGGAGTGTTCTCACTCGGTTCTGGCTCACGCTGTGAAAAAAGAAGAAGAAAACCTAAAAAGAAAACACTTTATTGGAATTAAGATCCAAGTCCAGATTACCTGAGGAAACCGCACGTTAGATTTCTGTTCCAGTGCCACGTCCTACACTTTATTCTCCGCTGCCTGGGGACCAGACCACAGTGTGCCGTTCCCCACAAGCCATGGGGGTGTAATGGGATGCCTTTATGAAATATATAGAGACTCCCCCAGCACCTTCCACAGATCATAGTGTGTGAGGCAGAGGGAAATAGGTGCTGCGAGGCAACAGCAAAACTTTGGCCGTAACATCATCAAGGTGCATGGGACGATATAGCGCTCACTCATTTGCGCTGCCTAATTAGCTGCAGCAGCTTCCCCTCCCTGCCGCCGTGCCATCCATTCAGAGCCTTCTAGCAAAGCGACCCCGTCATTAGCGACAGCGGGACGAAGTTAACTCCATCGCTGCCGCGTATACGTTGTCCCGAGTGTGGTCTGGAACAGCGGCGAGATGGTTTCTTCTCGAGGGTTGCTGGAATGCTGGAATAACTGGAATAACATTTTCCGTGTTTTTATTTTCACCCTGACATAAAATCCCCTGCTCTGTATAGCTTTTCTTCTTCTCTTGTTTGATAAAGCCTTTAGTGAGTGTGGTTAGAGCACTTGGGCTGAGGATCTGATGAGAAGTGTGGGGTCTGTCGCACACGCACACACACACGCACACACACACACACACACTCTGAGTACATTCTAATTAGCTGATGTATGCAGGACCTCATCCACGTTGGAGGGGTATCAAAAAGCAATCAACGCCCCATCCCTGATGAGCTCAGAGAGACACAGAGATCCACATTGTCTACGGAAAGATGATGCGTGGCCGGGCCTCCGCTCGCCTTTTCCAAACCAGCATAATGCCATGCAATCACAAGACATTATGCACAGATCAGAACCCCCAAAGCCACAGGATAGAGGGAAAAAAAAAAAAAAGTGAAGGGAATATTGAGTTCATAATTCAAAAGCCTGATTATGATGGCCGCTCTTGTGAAAAGCTGCTGTGGAGGGCCAGAAGTGGGAGAATTGGGCCCGTGAGTGCCACAAAATATGCTTATAAATGCAGAGGAGGAAACGTGTTTAAAAAGCTGTCATGATCAAGAGCAGTACGGCTCGGATAGCAGAGAAATCAGCACAGTTAAGATGACAACTGGTTGCCATGGAAAACTGGAGAGAGAAATCTGACTGTACGAGATAATTTATGAAAGTGATTCTTCTCAATGGGGGGGAATCGGATAGAAATACAATATCAACCACAGCAGAAGTCTATACGTTATCAGCATGAAATGGGTGTGGGGGGGGGGGGGGGGACTATCCTAGACATACGATCTAGGATTTTGTCACCCATCCATAATCTAATTTGACCCGAGGCCGCGCGGCCGATTCGTCTCAGTAAAGACCATAGGTGTTTTAGCCGCGGGCTCCAAAGGAGAGAGGCATGTGTGTCGCACAAAGACCATCGGTTAGCGACGTACCGAAAGGGACTCTGTATCACCATCTTATCTTCAAAGGACTGGGCAGGGGCTCAGGGGAGCTGTGCCACCGTCTCGCCTCCGCACACACACACACACACACACACACACACACACACACACACACACACACACACACACACACAGGGGGGATTTGGACCTGCAAGCAGGAACCAGAGATCTCTCGGCCGGCACCCAGGCTTGGACCCTCCTCCAACTCGCCCGCGGAGAACAGGCAGGGTTCCTGCACACACGGCACGACATCAGTGAGCTGATTCCCCCCCCACCACCCTCACCCTCTCCTCCCCTGCAACACCCCCCCATCCGCCGACTGCCTGCCCATTTGCTTCCTGGCCTCAGCTCGACGGAGGGGATGGGATCTGAACTCAACTTAGACACAGAGTTTCCACATTTCACAGATGGCTGGGAGAGGCTTTGCATGGAGGTGAGAAAACTGAGAGAAAGAGAGAGAGAGAGAGAGAGAGAGAGAGACAGAAATGAGAGAGCGAGAGAGCGCCTCATCGCCGCTTCCGAAGCGGGGCCGATTTCACACCGCGGCAGTGTGCGCTAAAGCAGGCCGCCGTTAATCCACTCACCGAGGGGAAGGCCCGGAGCCACACCGCCGCCTGGCCGCCATCTCCCTCCACAAAGCCATAAATGGTGCATTATACAAGCGGGCTTCAGAGACACTGCTGATATGCTGATAGGCGGCGGACAAAGACCGAAAGCAACCACAGGAGCAGAGCGGCATGCAGGACTGAGGGCCTTAGCGCTGGGGGCAGAGCAGCTCACACCGACGCCGCACTCGCTCAGGTGCGGACCGTTAGCGCGCCGTAATCTGAGCTGTCGATCGCGGCCGGTTCCACCTCAGGATTGGGCCTCCAGACCGGCGATGGACATGCACTAACACTCCATCTTCTTCTGCTCTCCAACAAAATAGCTTTTCCTTTCTCTCCCTCTCTTCCTCCCCACTGCGAATCCCTATCTGCAAAGTTACCAAAAGTCTCCAAGATGAGTCTTTGAACTCACGAAAGGCAATCATTGTGAATGAAAGGAGACAGGAAATATATAAACATGGGGGAATTTAAATAAATTGCCACAAAGAAAATCGCGGCGAGGGCAGCGAATTATGTAACGATAAGGCAGCCACCAGCCTAAGCCACAAAATGAGATGTTTTACATGAAACGAACAGCGGCCTAGATTAGAGCGCCATCCTGTTTAGTCATGTAGCCAATTGGGGTTGATATCACATGTAGAGGAAATTTGAAAGATAAGTGGGAACTATGAGAATTGTTATAATCCAACTGTAACAAAAAGCTGAAGTACATTTTTTTTATTTTTTCCCTCCCGCAGAAGTGCGCCACGATAAACATCTCTGATGAAAGAAGTTCATTACTCGCGCGCCGCGTAATGTAACACGCCGCATTGTGTGTCCGCGCCAACCTACAGCAAGAGGCGGCCTCCAAATGAAGCCTCAGGCACTTTAATGGACATCATTAGGTGAAAACATATAAGAGATAATTATGGTAATTACAAATCCCTTTTATTGGCCCTGAGTCTTTGACAAGAAGGTTGTCATATCAGCCACTTCAAACAAACAAAGAGTTGTTGTCTCCTTCCCCCTAAATGATGTCCGGTTCCATTTGGATGGGGATTGTCTTCGGATTATCCTTTTTTTCCCTCTTTTTTTTTTTAATTGTTCCGTTAGCGGCTCTGAATGGAGGCTACATTTCTTTCGGGGGGGGGGAGAAAAAAAAAACTTGATTAAAACAAGTGATTCACAATAGTAGAATTTGACTTGCATTTGCATAGGCACTTCATTACAAGTGAGACCTTGATCTTGAAAGCAGCCCCATTCAAAGCTAATGGACATGTCTGTTATGTCCATTAGAGATGGGCTCTCAGAGGAGCCGAGGCCTTCTATTTAATAGCACAGACATCACTACGGTGCACCCGAAGGCCCCGTCTTATAACACTTTATCCAGCTGCATGACAATAGCAAAAGGAACAAACACTGTTTGGCAATACAGTTGACTTCTAAACCAAAGATAACCCCAAAACATCTTCCATGAGTTTGTTTTGGTTAAACCTAATCCGACTGTTAGTTTTGCCACGCGGGGTCAAACCCGGAGCAAGCCTTGTCACTTCATCTTAGCGACGCGCGATCTGAGGAGCGCACGAGACGTCTTCATGGGGAGACCGAGAGGGGCGATCGCGAAGGACTTGGGTGTTTATTTACAATATGCATCCAATCATGCTTTGTCACAGTTCCATGTCCCCCCCCCCCCCCAAAACCGCAGAGAGAGACACTCCACAATGGCGGAGATTCCATTTTTTGGCCCTCTTTGCTACACAAACTCATAACGCGGTGCCGCCTTATCAGATCCCGCTTGCAATAACAGATCCACTCGGAGTCAGAGAAGAGCCGCTGTTTAACCCGTTCAGTCCCACGGGGGGACAATTCAGCTCAAACAAGTCAGGAGACATCTGCCAGTCCACGGCGGCAGCTGATGATGTCAACGGGTCGCCCCCCCCCCCCCTTCCCCTCCAGATTTCCCCCCAGCACTTTCAATCACTCCTCGTGAGATTACGGCAATAGGATATTACTGTACAAACTATGACCATGTGTCCCCGCTGCCACAAAGCTTAGCAACATATTACAGTTTGTCAAAGCAAGCTATTGCGAGGGGGGGGGGTAGATACAGAGGGGAGGAGAGGAGCCGTTGACCTTTGTGTCCTTCATATTTGCCTAGCTTCCCCTCCAGCCCAATCTCAAAGAGCCAAATCATCTGATCCCAAACTAACTGTCAACTGGCGTGTGATGGTGGCAAAGCCAGCAGACATCAATCAATCAGATTTTCTCCTCGTCTATCAGAAGAGGCTTTTTTCTCTCTCTCTCCCCTGTTTTGCCCGGGCTTATCATCTGACCCAGTTGTTATCCTGTTTCTGAAGCTTTAAAAAAAAAAACTTGATTATGGTCAAATGTATGTCTCGGAAGATTCAGGCACATTCTGGACCGAGCGGGGGAGGGAGAGAAAATATTATCACCACGGAAATGAACGCGGGATGTAATGATCATTCTTTTTGTTTGGTTTTATCATAATGAGGCTCTTAATTCTACACTCGTGGTGGAAATAAGGAGTTTGAGCCAGTTATCTTTGGTTTTCAGGAACGCGTGAGCCCAAGATAAAAATCCAATCTGATATCATAAGACAAAAAGAAAAAAGAAAAGACAAAAAAAAGGCATTTTATTTGGCTACAGCACTTGCTCAATGTCAACAGTTTTTTAGTAATTACCAGATAAGCATTCTCTGGAATACACAGAGAGAAAATTGGCTGATTCTGAAATAATAGCGGCTGCGTCTCTCTCTCTCTCTCTCTCTCTCTCTCTGGATGTTTACTCTGTCACTTCACACAGCCTGCTTTGAAATAATCAGAAGCAGGAGACGCAGCACGTCACTCCTTTTGTCACTGTCCATATGTATATACTGTATATATACATATATATGTACATACAGTCTGATTTGTCTACTCTACCGTTGGTGTGATCGATCCTCATCATCAGTGCTGCGTTGTGGCTATTCCTGCACAGCGGCGCTCGCTGAGGGCTAATCACACGCGGCCTCCGATCACGTGACGCGTAAGCCGCGCTGTCAACAGCTTTAGCGGCTTTTCGCGACGGCGCGAATCAAAACACGGCCTCTTTTTTTCTTTTTTTTTTCAAGCATTAACACGTTTCTGAAGTTTGTTTTATATTTTCAGCATATTTGACATAAATTGTTTATCTGTTTACAAAGCTTTGTCATTAGCGATTTTCCGCGGGGCCTTTAAGTTCCGCGCCCGTCCGTCCGTCTGGCGGGAAATGCTGATGTACAAATTGAACTGAAGGGCTTGTTACTTAATCCGCTGTTGCCACCCATCCCTTAACTATGGAGCCGGCTGCATTTCATCCCATTGCAAAGTTCTGCACCCCCCCCCCCCCCCCCCAACACACACACACACACACACACACACACACACACACACAAATACATCCCCAGTAATTCCTGCCAAGCCAGAGATTTACACTGAGCAGCTATTAGGGTGTGCCAGCTATTACCCTGCTCACCAAATCATCCCCTCTTATTATCATCTATTAAGACAACAACAAAAAAACACCATTTCATGTATTTCATTTTTTTTGAATTGCTGAAACAGTTTATGTGGCTGAAGTGGATCTCGAGGCTTGGCCAGTAATTCTACTGTACATTGCAGACGACGTATTGTGACAAAGCCTGTCGACAAACGTGAGTCACATTCCCAAAGAGCCCCTTTCCCTTTTCTCTCGTCCAAGATTCAGTCAAAACCCTAATATCAGTTGTGACACGTTCCATGAAAGCGTTCTGATGAGCTGTGGCTAATTCGATTGCAATAAACAAAAAGGGTCTTAATACACGCATAAAAGTTGCAGCGGAAGACTGACAGACTGTGTTCATGGCGAGTCCCCCCCCACTTCGGTTTTCTCTTCTGGGCTGCGGCGATGTCAAAGCGTCACACACGCGACGAACCCAATATCCATATCCATGATACATCAAAACCCCGGCGCGGCACAAAAATAACCGCAATACCTCGGGAGCGACCTAAGAAATCCCCTTAATTGAGCAATATCTCCATTCCTGATCCATGTGCATCACCGGGGCGAGAAGGGACCGCGCAAGTTAAATGAAAGGAGAATTCATGATGTGTGGCGGCCTCTCTCACTCACCCTGGCTATTTCCCCTCTTGGCAGGGGCCAAATAGAGAATGTTAAATGAGGCAATTGTGTCCCGGAGGCAAAAAGAGGAAAAAAAAAAAGAAAAAGCAGGCAGTGGCCCTGCTCTCTGCTCTAACCCTGAGGAGCATTCTGCAGCACGATGAGGTACATCCTCCCGCCCACAATAGCTCAGACCAGGACTTCACTCTCAAACACAGCATCTACTCATTAGTCTACGTCCTCATCAAGCTGGTGTTGACCTTTGAGTCTGAACTTCAGCTAAATCTCAATAAGCCCAGACAAACAGCACAGCTGGGATTATTGTTTTGGAGCCGTGCAAAGTAACTAAGTACATTTACTCAAGCACTGTGCTCGAGCATACGTTTGCTTGCACTAGTATCTAAAATGAATGCCACTTTGAATTTTTTTTTAAATTGCAGATGGAAATATTTCACTTTTCACTCCCCTACATTTATTTGACAGCTGTAGCTACTATATTATGATTTCACACGTGTTCAAAGCGGCATAATAAAGGTGAGAATAAGCCCCGCCAAGACCGACCACAACAGTTTGCAGCAATAAAATGCTTTAAAGATGAATCATTTCCCGTTGAATCCAAACTAATCAATTCAGATCCACACAACTCTCGGGGCGGCGAGTGCCAGGATGTTCCGCGCCGGGGCCGAGGCCCGCAGAAATACCCAGGATGCACAGCGTGGTCGGTTAACATTCTGTGGCGGTGGCTGCACGGATCCCCCCCCTGCAGCCGCCGCACCGTCGGCTATACAGACATACTCGGAGGTGACACGTCTGATAATCAAAGCTTTGTCTGGGTCTTAGAAGGACGTACTTGAAGAACAGCGAGACCAGAGGCCCTCTTTGCCTGTAATGGCCTTTGGACATCAATATTTAAATCTTACATCTCTGTTGTGATTAGAATGCTGCCTTTTCTCTGTTGTTGTCTTCTTCTTTTTTTCACCCCTCTCTCTCCCGAAACAACAAGGTGGGGGTGAAAAAAAAAGAAGAGAGAACGGCTTAAATCGATGATCTTTGAGTCTAAACTAGATTCCCGAGCAGTTTGCCACTCTCAGCAGCAAGATAAGATAAACTCTCTTTGACCTAAGAGATGAAGTTGCCATGACGATCAGGGAGTCCACTTTCTCTATTGATATTTCGCTGATGTAACAACAAATGGAACCAGATCCCGCCCTTGATAATGGTGATTAATTAATACCAATATTGATCCCTACAAGCAAGAGACAAGGCTATTAACTTAAAGCAGGCTGAAAGTCAATTGTTACCCGGGGGCTCAATGGACGTCATTGATATCAAATCTAAATAAACAGAGAGGAGCGCGGTCAGGGAGGGGGAACACAGCCAGCAGAGAGAAACAACCAGCAGGTCTTTGCCTTTGCACATACTTCTGAAATCAACACTTTCAACTGCCCGAATTCGAAAAAACACAACGGCGACAGCTTTGAGCGGCGGGTTATTGGAATAATAGCGGTGGAATTCAGGAAAGAGGAAGATAAAGAGGAAGCGGCGCGAGGAAGTGACCTCCACCTCTGCAGCAACCCTGCCCACATTTCACACCGTCGTCCAGGCACACTGCAGGCCACAGCGACGGAGGGAGGGCAGGATCAGGAACCGTCAGCCCAGCGCCTGCCAACCACAGCTCATCCAACGCAGCACACACGCACGCGCACGCACACACACACACACACACACACACACACGGCACTGATCTCAACAAAGGAAGCAGCAGCTGCCATACATTCCTCTCCATATAGCTGCTAGAGCCCGTGACATAAGCAGCCACTTTCTCTGCACGGGAAACATTGTACTTTTAGAACACAATAGATACCATTTTTATTTTTTTAACATTACGAGAAGATGACATTCATCTGCATTGTTGTTTGGTGTCAAAAGTGAGGAGGCAATTGGGGATCCTTCAGCTAAGACGAGGCAATGGCACAAGCTGTTATTGGCAGGGAACAGATGTTTGAGGGAAAGTTGGCATTCAGCGACCATTCTTCTTCTGACAGAAATCAACAAGAGAAACACGAGAGGCAAGTCGGCGATTGTCACCGGATGAAAGAGAAACCCCTTAAATATAGAGGGAGGCTGGCATGCAAACTTTTTTTTAAAATATATATTTTTTTACACCCCCGAAACATCTGACTGCCGGAGTTGCCGGCGCTCGTTGGGTGAAAACGTGGCAACGCTTGACTTATATATAAAGCATAGCTGTAGTAAAAAAGAAAAAGAAGCTAACAGCTCTGACCCCTTTGCTAAAGACGTGCGAGTCGTCCCACACACTGCACAAGCACCCATGTATACACAAGCAAACACACACACACACACACACACACACACACACACACACACACACACACACACATTCAGATACAGGATGTTGGCAGTCAATTCAGTAAACACTCCTCTTATCCCTTACTACTGTAATCTGCCTCTGATAAATGCCCCTCAAAGATAGAAATGTCACCTGATATGGTAAACAGCATGCTGACGTTACATAAAGTGGCCTTATGCTAAGGAGTTGGAGAGATTAACTGGAGAGCGGAGATGGAAAAAAAAATGGTCGCCACGAAAAAAAAAACAGACTTCGAGCTCTCGCAGAGAATCTTCTTTGGCTGTCGTTCAGTTCCAAACGCACTAGTTGAGAAAAGCAGGGATCTAATTATACAAACCCAAGGGTTGTACGTCGTACAGTATATTAGATTTAAAGTAACACGGTTGTCAGTGTAAACAGAAGTAAACAGTTACAAATAAACAAACAGTTGGCATCGCATTCCTCAAAAGGCAAAATATATTGGTAGGAAGAATAAGAACATGGAGTAGGAAAAAGCAATATTTACCAAAGCACCACTAGTTCCTGCTCCAACTTTATCCACAAGGTATTATGGGTAAGAACAAATAAATAAATAACACAAAACCACAGAAAAGGCATTACTGCAGTGCAGTGGGCCGGCTTTACAGATGTAAGATCGCTATCGCGCGAGTAGATTAGGCGTTGGGGGGACAGTAAGACACAGTGGTCGGCTCGGGGGACTTGTGCTGTGCAAACTTACAGTAGCAGAGCAGCGTTGATGGCACTGCATTCTGGTTGGACGGCGGCGAGCGAAAAAAAAAAAAAAAAGGAGGCAACATGAATTCTCAGACGGTCCGTACGGTGGAGACAACAGCAGAGTGGAAAGGCACTAAGTCAGCTTAATAAGCACATTTGACACGAGACGTCCGCCCGTGGCCTCAGAGGGCCGCTCCGGCGTGTACCCATAAACACTGTGCGAGGCACGCTCCCTACATCATCCAGATTCCACCTTTAACGCCGGGGGGAACTTTGGGGGTGGCAATTCTGCAGAAAAATTACTCTGAGGGGTGCTGGTTTCAATTCAGCCTGTTCATATCTTTCCTTCCTATTAAGCATCAAAATGTTCTCCCCCCCCCCCCCCCCCCCCCTCCTCTCACAGTGCGAATGGAGGTACGGACGACACCGGCAGCTGGGGAGAAGCAGGAGGGGGGGGAGAGGAAAGACGGGGAGGATGAGGAGTGTGGGGGGGGGAGCTTGGTGGAATTCACACATCATATTACCAGCAGCTAATCGCAATCCGCAGAGCATCGGCGATATTTTCATCATTCCTGTCAAATTCCGGCGACCCGCCTTTTGGAGCGGCTAACAATCCGGGGCAATTTATTGGCATATTGGCACGGGGTGATAAGGCTAAAAACAACAGCAGCTAGCAGCTGGCCCCGGGAGATGGGCTGATAACATTGATATGTGCTCCCACACAAAACACCACCACCGCTATCTCCTCTTCCTATCACACTCTTATTACAATAAAAGTGTACGGGGCCTTTCTTCTTTCTTTTTCTCTTGGAAAAGCAACGAGGGGAGGGGGGATACAGAAAGGGGGCCAGGAATATATATATATATATTTATTTATTTATTTATATAAAAATAAATCAGATGTAACGTTTCACAGAAAGACAACAAGGGGGGAAAATACATAATTTATCACTGTATTATCGGGATATCCAGGCAGCCTAATCAAGGAGCACTGAGTGACTATTTTTTGCCTTATCATCCAAAGTGGTGGAAACGGAGAAGGAATTATCAGCCAGCTGCAGATTGCTGGGCTGGAATTTTAATGGTAATAATCTGGGTTTGTGATGGTATATCTTCCCTGCTTATCTTTCCCATTATCTGGCCTTATCTCCCCAGTCATCGGAGCAAATTAATGGTGCTCTTTCAGCATCGCCTTTTTATCGCCGCTCAGAGAGCACCCAAGGGGAAAGAATAAGCAAAATATTAAAATACTGCATAAATCACAATTTTAGATAACGGCCCAATGTATGCAGGAGGTGTGGGGGGGTGGAGAGGGGGGGACTGCGCCCAACAACCTTTTTGTCCTTTAGAATGACTGTCTGTGCTGACTTTCTGTGCAGTGCCTCCTCTGCTCCTCTCCTCCTTCTTTTTTTTCCTTCCCCCAGAGTTCCCGGGGTAGCAGGGAGGATCTAGGCTCCTCGTGACCTTTTCTGCTTCTAACTAGGGCTTGATTATACCACTGCACACCGGCCTCCATATTAACAAGATCTTTTACACATGACATACTAATTCACACGAGGCCGGGGTCACAAAGACGAAAGCGGCGCAGCACACACAAACGTCGCACTTCCCTTTTGCTCGACGACTAAAAAATTTGGGGGGCGCAACGACGGGATTGGTCCAGAGACGAGTTGGGGGGCCTGTCACGTCACGATGTCGTCGTGCTCCTTTGTTGATGAGAAGCGGTAGCGGGTTCGTGGCGGATGCCAGCAATAAACACAAATACGAAAGTCGAAGGTAGTGAAAGCTAAAGGCTGTTTCTGCAACAATCATTATTTTCATTCAAAGTTAAAGGAAA